>NW_025549089.1:0-13992 GCF_905237065.1 Salmo salar | reverse complement strand
TGAAGGAAATGTTCTCGGAGAAACTGAAGATGGACCACAGGAAGATTGAGGTGGAGCGTGCCCACAGAACTAGAAAACCCAACACCGGTCCAGGTGACAGGCCCAGGCTGATAGTCGTTGAGTTGCTGAGGTTCAAGGACAAGGTAGCTGTTCTGGAAAGAACGAAGAACTAGGAGAGGAACATACAGTATTTCTTCCTTAATGAGGTCTATCCTGAAGCTGTGCGCCAGAAGAGGAAAGATTTTATCCCAGCAATGAAAGCTGCATGGGGACATTGCTTACATCCGCTATGACACTCATTGTCCACCCTCCCCTCAAAAGCCTGGAAGAGATGAGAGAGCCAAGCCTATGGGTTCGTGAAGCTTCAACCCCGCAGCACACACACCAACTGATTAATGGACTGCTGAATGCATATGTTTTTCTCTTGCTTTGTTTGCTCTTTTCCATATTATGTCTATCTCTGATAAACTACCCAGGAAAGGGCTGAAAACAGCCCATATTAAAAATTAATACAAAATTATTTGTGCTAGGCCCCTTTATTCTCAATTTCCACCTGAATGATGTGCCCAATGTAAACTGCCTGTTGCTCAGGCCCTGAAGCCAGGATATGCATATAATTGGCACCATTGGAAAGAAAACACTTTAAAGTTTGTAGAAATGTTAAAATAATGTAGGAGAATATAACACAATAGATATGGTAGGAGAAAATCCAAAGAAAAACCAACCGGAATTATTTTTGTTGAGAGAGCGACCATGCTCTTACAATGGAAAGTATAAGGGCATATTGGAAATTAGCTCCCTGGATGCAATTCCTATGGCTTCCACTAGGTGTCAGCAGTCTATGTTCAAGGTTTCAGGCTTGTAACTTCAAAAATGAAGAAGAAAATACCAGTTTTAGTACAGGGACACAATCTTGGAAATTCATGTTTGTGTGCATCATGAAGAAAGGACACACCTGCTAAAATCAGTTTCCTATTGAACATACTTCTTTCCGTAATAAATATTATAGTTTGATTACATTTTAGAGTATCTGAGGAGTGAATAGAAACATAATTTGATCTGTTGAAACAAAGTTTCTGCGTAGATTTTCGGATTCCTTTCTCGGCTTGTTGAACGAGTGGATTACTCAAATCGATGGAGCCAACTAAACTGACTTTTTGGGATATAAAGAAGGATTTTATCTAACAAAATGACACTTCATGTTATAGCTGGGACCCTTTGGATGACAAATCAGAGGAAGATTTTCAAAATGTAAGTGAATATTTAATCGCTATTTGTGAATTTATGAAAAATATTTTGATGTGGGGCGCCGTCCTCAAACAATCACATGGCATGCTTTCGCTGTAATAGCTACTGTAAATCGGACAGTGCTGTTAGATTAAAAAGAATTTAAGCTTTCAACCGATATCAGACACTTATATTTACCTAAATGTTTAATATCCATAGTTTTTTTGGATTATTTATTTGAATTGCGCACCCTCCAGTTTCACCGGAAGTTGTCCCGCTAGCCCTAAGGAGGTTCATGAAATCAATAACTTGCTAACATCAGATAAAATTCGTATATTAGCCATTTCTAAGACTCCATTAGATAATTTATTTGATGATACCGTAGTAGCAATACAAGGATATAACATCTATAGAAGAGACAGAAATGCTTATGATGGAGGTTGTTCTGTATATATTCAAAGCCATATCCCTGAAATGCTTAGAGAAGATTTTATGTTTTGAAGTGTTGTGGTTGCAGGTTCACTTGGCACATTTAAAGCCTTTTTATTTTTGGTTGTTGCTGTAGGCTACCAAATGCAAACAGTCAGTATCTAAATAAAATGTGTGAAATTCTTGATTGTGTATGTGATGTAAACAGAGGTCTACTTTCTTGGGGACCTGTATATTGACTGGTTTTCATCAAGCTGTACCACTCAAGTGAAGCTTCTCACTGTAACCTGTGCCTGTAATCTGGTTCAGGTTATTAATCAGCCTACCAGGGTGTTTACAAACACTATAGGAACAAGATCATCCAGATGTATCGATCACATTTTTACTAATACTGTAGAACCTTGTTCTAAAGCTGTATCCGTACCCATTGGATGCAGTGATCACAATATACGGGCTATATCCAGGAAAGACAACGTTTTGAAAGATGGGCCTAAAATAGTCTATAAGAGATCACACAGAAGATTTTACTGTGACACTTATGTGGATGATGTAAAAAATATGTGTGGGTATGATGTGATTAAAAAGGAGGATCCAGACACTGCACTTGATGAATTTATGAAATTGCTACTTATTGATAAACATGCACCTGTTAAGAAACTGACTCTTAGAATTGTTGACCTCTACAGGATCGGTGTCCCTAAACCGGGATGGTTGTTGCTAACGTGCGCTAATGTGACTAGAATGACGTATACAACAGCCAACTTTCCGGGACATAGACATGTCTGATATGGGCAGAAAGCTTATATTCTTGTTAATCTAACTGCAGTGTCCAATTAACAGTAGCTATTACAGAAAAAAAGACCATGTTATTGTTTGAGGAGAGTGCACAACAACAAAAAACATGTATCACGGCAACTGGTGTGATACATTCACCTCTGAAGGTAAATGATGTACTTACATTCAGTAACCTTGCTCTGATTTGTCATCCTGAGGGTCCCAGAGATAAAATGTAGCATAGTTTAGTTTGATTAAATCCCTTTTTATGTTTAAATGTAGGATTTGGGGTCTACAGTTTGACCCCACTGCTGTCTCTGGCTCCACTCCCACTCCGCCCGGACATCTAGATGTGTGAAAGTTAGTGTATAAGCTAATGGTCCATCATGTATGACATTCCTGGGAGTGTGTAAACTTACATTTTGTATTACCATAGCATTTGTGTATGTTCTCTATAGTTATGTACTTGAAAATGTATCAATTGACCAATTCGGCACATTTAGGCAAACCTCTGGCAGACTTGATACAAAATATTTGGTAGTGATGTAATTCTTCACTGGATCAGTCTTAAACTTTGTACATACACCGCTGCCTTCTGGTGGCCCAAATCTAAATTACACCCAGACTCCAATCTGAAAGTATGGTCTTTCTATTTTATCTTTTACCAGATCTAATGTGTTATATTCTCCTACATTAATTTCACATTTCCACAAACTTAAAAGTGTTTCCTTTCAAATGGTATCAAGAATATGCATATCCTTGCTTCAGGTCCTGAGCAACAGGAAGTTAGATTTGGGTATGTCATTTTAGGCAAATATTTTAAAAAAGGGTCAGATCCTTGCTTCATGGATTGATGAGGAATTGAAAAACTGTATGGTTGAAAGAGATGGGGCAAAAGGAGTAGCTAATAAGTCTGGCTGCACATCTGACTGGATGACTTACTGAAAATTGAGATATTATGTGACTAAACTCAACAAAAGAAGAAGAAACTGTATTATGAAGCCAAGATCAATTATATAAGAATGATATATACACACTGTCTATAGTTATCCCAACACCACAATCAAGACCATCCGGCCTATACACCATGTCTATTAGTTTACTCAAATACTCAAAACACTGGTACCACCTACATGTACTCACACAACCACAAACCCCCTGTCTGTCCCACTCAGAGTTTATTGATGACAGAGGACAACCCAAACCAGAGGGTTTTTGCATTTTCACATGACCACCTGTACTCCTAAGCTCTGTATTAAAGTAACTGTCCAGGGAAAGTTCATATTCTGTTAACTCATTCCCAAATAATGTTGCTAGCTCGTCCAATTCTCGTATTTGTAGCCAAAGCATAAATTAGAGAAAAATACACTTAAATAACCACACCTCAAACAGTCCATTTACTTTTTTTTCTTATTTCCTCAAATAACATGATCTCATGTTGGCTCATTGGCTGTGCTGTCCAATCAGCAGTCTACTTGAATGAATATTTTTAATGACAAGTGTATGCCCAGTCGCCCTCAACATTCTGTTGTTGGGGTATGCCCACACCATTACAACACAGAAAAGCTTCTTTTTAACATACTGAATTCCATGTTTTTGGAAGGAAAACTTGTTCACTCATATTGGAAACACTAGACAGTTACTTTAAAACTTTTACTTCAACCAGATCCTAGAAGTCAAGTCTCTTCTTTTACCTTTTTCAAAGTCAACTTGTTACTGCATATTTACCTTAATCAGTTGATTAAACCTTTTGCTTTCTTTTAATTTACCAAATTACATGATACAGAGCAATTGTGTTATGATCCTCATATTCCTATAAAATATGTTTGTGTTCTTTTTGCAAACATTCAAATATTTATTTGAGATGAACAATTCCACTCTAAGCCCAACATGTAGGCAAAATAGATTTAAATAATATATTTGCACACAACTTTTGCTGTAATAGTACATAATGACAGCGCAACACAACAGACTAATGTTAATTAAAAGCAACAACTGTGAACATAATCCCTGGGACCCATTTGAAATTAATAAACAGATTGTTCTCACTCGCTTCCATGTGCAAAAAATGTGGTTCTAAATTAGCATTCTTGGAATCTTTTTTCTTAAACACTATAATTATAAAACACAAATACAACTATTGGAGTGCATAATTTTTTTAAAGTAATTCTAATTATCAATTCAATTTAGCAAAAGACTTAAAAAACTTTTTTTAAATAACTTTTTTTTTTTGCGCAACAGTTTACCCACCTTTTTGTGGAAAAATGCATTAAAAGTATCGGGAGCGTTACCTTAGACAAGTAACGCATATGCATAAATAGTGAGAGGATCTGTACATAACCTTGTGTATAGATTACTCAAAAGCTTCTACTATTCTCATACTGTTTAATGATTAATGATGCAGCTTCTCGATGACTGAATGAAGGGATATTCAGATGAATTCTCTCCAAGCTAAAAGAGGGTTGTGAGTGACACCTGGGTAATATCAAGATAGGAGGCATATGGGGGAGGAGAGAGAACGCAGATGTGGAGGTGTCTCTGTGTGCTATACTCTTATTCAGAGAGAAAATCCCTATACTGTAGGTTCCCCTGAATGTTGACCTGGGACTCTCAGATTGAGTTTAGAGGAAGAGAAGTAGGCCATCTATAGCTTCTCCCAGGATGTTCTCCCACTAGTGTCCCTACTCCCTCACACACAGAGCAGACTGACTGCCTGCTTTGTGAGTTGATAGTATCATGACTGTGTAGCAGCACTGTCTCCGCTAGCTGCCATCTGAGTGAAAACAGTGAACAGGAGAGGCTTGTTCGTCTGTCTAGCTACCACGAGGCCACGAGGCCTGCCCTCCAGACCCACCAGACCCTGTGCTGCTGCTGTCTCACACTGGGGAGAAAGTTGCAGCTAGCACCATATGGCCAGGCCACAGACGGCAGCTACCGTGGGCAAAATAAGGTGGGTGAGCCCTCATGTGAAACACGTATCTAGTATTATAAGTTAGTAAACTGTTCATAAAAATGAATAAAGGTGGGTAAACTGAGTTTACATTTTACTTCAATACATCCCTGCCCAGAACTTGAGGATAGGCAGGTTTGTTTAACTGAAACCCAGTAAGGATTATAGCTTGGCTTTATTATGAAGGGTGCCCCATGAGAGCATGCTTTGGAAGTGGTAGGCTGCTGTGTACAGCAATTCAGTGGTTCAAAGCAATTCAGTGGTTGGTGGGTAGTTTGCAACATTATTTTATGCAGTTGGTTGAACTGGAACTGGAAAAGAGAAAACGTTTGTGTGTAACTTGTTCACATTACTCTGATATTGCCGTGTTTTATTTTAGGATCTCTACATGTTAATTCCATGCTAGATGTCAGAAGTTACTCATGCAAGAAAGCAATAAACATGTTTCATGCTCATGCCCTTTGGGGATTACTAAATATAAATATTTCATTTCTGTAAACAACATGTTTTAACAATAATATTAGAAAAATTATGATAGAACAAATTGATTTGAGAATGTTGTATTAATGAATGCAATTACTATATGCATGTGTAAGTTTTAATTGTAGGCACTACTACCAGTTTTAGTTTTTTTCCCTTAATTAGGGTTGCAAAGGGAGGTATATTACTGGAAACTTTAAAAGTTTACCAGTAAACTACCAGAATTGTGCTATCTTTCAAGGATTTTATGTAATCTATCTCAAGACCCTTTTGGATACTTCAGATTATCACAGGTGTCTGTAACTATCTCTGTCCCTCTGTGTGGCCTTACCACGTGTACAATATTTGAAATAATTAAATTAGAGGATTTTAAAATAAATAATAGAATGACAAATCTGTAAAACATCCTAAATATACACCATGAACTCAGTCAGTGAACATCATTGGTGTTAAATATGAGGCTTTCAGCATGAAATATACTTTATATATATTTATTTTACTATGTCAATATGTATTTGTTGTCAATCTTTTGGCATCAAACTGAGGGCAGTTGTGAAGAAAAGTCAATAGTTAGAAGAGGTGCAGTTAATTTAAAATAAGGCTATTTTCACTTAAATCGTATGGTCTATCTACTTGAAACACATGGACAATATGGACACAGATATAAAAAATGAAAACGATATATGAATACATTTTTTTTTTTAAGTTATTGAAATACGAGTTTTGCAACCCGACTCTTAATATCAATCAATCTTGTAAATATTGATTTCAGTATCCGCACTTAGCTGAAGGAAAAGAAATGACTGTGTGATACGACAAAATAAATGGTTTGTTTTTATGTAGGCTATCATTCCATTTCTGTATCACAACATAAGATTTGTTCTCCCATCAAAGGTGATCCCACCTGACTTGCCCTCATGATCTTGACTTTTGACCTGTGTCCTAATATGAATAAGTAATGTAAAGTTATAGTTTATCACTTTTATTCATCATTAAACATAATCTAACCCAATATTTTAAAAACATGTCAAATATATTTCAAATGGTACCAATCTGTATAACAAGAAAATAATAATGAGAACTATATCTCTATATCTTATAGAACAAGTATTTATTAGCCTGGTGTAAACAAGTTGCAGTAACACCTTGCCGTAATTGCGTGGAATTCTTCTCTGGATTTTATATATTTTTTATTACATGTTTTATTTATTTATGGTAACACAGCCAAGACACAACAGTAAGGATTAAAGAAGAAATTCAAAATACCCACCCATCCCCCCTCCCAACCCACACAGGACCACGTTTATTGACGATATCAGAGCAGTTCTCTTAATATTAGTCCATAAATCAACATTTTCTCTCTATCCCCATTGTTGCAGCGGCAACGTCACTATCTATGGCCAACTGAGAACAACCAATTTGAGAAATTAAGAAAGGTTTAGGTTGTAGCGACCTAAGAGAATATACATGATAAAGAATTACAAATGAACTGGTGTCAGATTATTATTTGCTACAAAATAATATCCTTCCAGCTTTACACAGTGGGACTAAAATATGTATATGTTTTGAAATAAAACTGGTGCCTGAGGAGACATATTGGGCTCATTTCAATACATATTTCTGCACCATACTTTTACCCTGTTGATTTAAAACCATGCTATATTTGGCATACAATTAAAATGTAACGTTCTACATCTGAATTGTGCATAAAATGATTGTAATCTTATTTCAAAAATTTCAGTCTACAACACCTACAGTATGACAGAGGAAAGAGCTAGCATCCTAGAGAATGAAGAGAGAGAGAATGAACAAAACCCACCTGGAGAAGAAGTTGCACTGCACGCTCTGTTCAGACATAACTTTGTCCACATTTTCACGGCCAACCCGTGCCAAGTCCGTGCCGATGGCATGGAGGGTCCATCCTGATCCTGATCTGATGCTGTGACACACTAGCTAACAACAACATAATCTCCCACACATAGTAAAAACAACAAACATTGTATAAGAAGACTACTTAGCCTTTTCTGTTTATCCTCTCCTGACTTATCCACACTGTGAGGACAGAACTGAACTCTTTCTCCTGTGAATGCCTCACATTCTGACTCGTGTCTGTTTTCTATTACGCCAGCCTTTTGCCCAAGAAGGAAGTATAAAAAAGAGAAGGAGAAAGACAAGGAAAAATCTCTCCCTCCCTACCCTGGCAAGTGACCCTGACCAGAGGGTCAAACTAAAGGACATCTGACTGCAGATTGAAATTAACACCCACTCAGCTGAGGGAGGCTTGTTAGTGGCAACACCTCCAGCCTTCCCTTCCCCACCCACTCCCTAGAGCTCAACACTGCTAAACACTCACCACCCTGTAGCTCAACACTGCTCAACATTCAGCCACCTATAGCTCAACACTGCTCAACAACCAACCCCTATAGCTCAACACTGTTAAACACTTACCCTCTATAGCTCAACACTGCTCAACACTCAGCCCCCTGTAGCTCGAAACTGCTCAACACTCACCCCCTATAGCTCAACACTGTTCAACACCCACCCAACTGTAGCTCAACACTGCTCAACACTCACTTCCCTGTAGCTCGACACTGCTCAACACTCACTCCCCTGTAACTCAACACTGCTCAACACTCACTCCCCTGTAGCTCAACACTGCTCAACACTCACTCCCCTGTAGCTTAACACAGATGATGACAGCTCGTCCTCTCTCTGCCACTTCTCTGATCTCAGCAAGACATGGTGCACCACACCACTGCCTCTCCTCACTTCCCCATGCCTAGGGTACCTGTAAAGCTAAGTTGTGGATGAGATAGCTTGCCTTGAAAATACACAATGTGGAAAGTAGATGCATCTGCATAGTGGTTGGCATATGGATGGTCACGCATAAAAATATGAGTCTTCTCTCTTCTCTCTCACTCTCTTTCTCTCAGTCATTTAAATATACAAACACTCACACAGACCAACACCTACTGGAATTGTATATTTATATACAGTTCAACAGATGTCCTTGATTATAACAAACAACAATGGAGAGAGAGAGGGTTAGCCTGCTGGGATATCCACTCTCCAAAGTGCCACACAGAGATAAAAAACACATTGCCTTAGAGCAGATCCGCTTCAATGTATCCAACAGGTACACTCAGTCATATCAAGTGTCCAAATATTTAGATGTTCCATCCAGGCGAATGGCCAGAGATGGGACTGGTGGACAGGTCCCACTCCACACTGCACTCCACGTCTTTTCCCGACATGGTGTTAACACTCAAGGCTTTTTGTCAGGCCGTAGAACTGGAAGCACAATGTTACTTAGCGCATGTGACCGCTTTTTCATATGACTAAAATGCATCTATGAGTACAGTAGAGGCAAACCATGTGCCTCATTCATACCACATGGTTCTTTGCCCATAAATATTTGTCTCCATGAAGAAATCCGAGCTAATATAATTAATTTCTAATTGAAAAAATTGTTCCTCAATCACTTTTATTGTGAGCCAGCCATCGTACTACTGTTTAATACTGGAAGTGACTGCCAGCTAAACTGAAATTGGTGCACAACAGGAAAGAGACCAGTATCTGGCTAATGCCAGTGCTACAATGACCATATGACTGTGGTGTGGAGTGACTTACAGTCTTCCTCAGAAAGATACTCAGAAGTCAAGAATCATCATTAAATTACATATATATGGATACGAAGCAGGTACAAGACTTATATCAATCTCTTTCATTAGCAAACTGGGGAGTGTGGGTAACAAATGTCACTTTTATCACCTGTATTTTGGATGATTCCCTTGCTAATACCTCACTGACTTGGCCAATTTATCAACATTTTAGTTCTGCTCAGACATCACTGGAAACCGCTGACACAGAATAAGGGTTACTGGTCATACTTAGCTTATCATTTTTCACCTAAAGACCAGTATTTTCCAAAAAGAGTCATGAAATATACACTTCTCTAAACATTCATTCATGAGAGAGTGTGATATGAGAGTCGCGTGAAAACTGAGCGGGCTGAAGAGAGTGTGGAGAGCTCTGTGAGACTGTGCAAGATGAGCATCTTGGCCATTTTAGTGTTGAGATGTGAGGGTGTGTGAGTGAGCGGACTGAGTGGGTGCTGGCTCTGAAACCAAGCCAGCTGGACCTGAAGGACCCACCCATCCTCCAGAGGCTTTGCCTCCAAACATCCCCTCCTCCTTCCATCCCTTTCTCCCCCATCCCTGCATCTGACTGAGGAGTTCTGGCATTGCATGCACCCTGCTGGGGGTCAAGGGAAGGAGGAGATGGGATGCTGCTGGAATCACTGGAGCATTTGGGGTTCATCTAGACAGCCATGGCTGTGCTGTCCCTAGGGGAGCAACACAATCAGACCATCACGTGGCTTCTTCTCTTAGTCGGATCACATACACAGCTCTAAACTCTTGCTGCCACCCAAAAGACACAGATGGTCAAGAAACTAGCCTAATCTATTTATGTTATTTTCTGGTTATAATACGTTAGTCATTATATAATAAATTATGTTCATTCAGTTAATATTTATTCAATGATCTGTTGAGTTGATAAACCACCTGCCGATTCCTTTTATAGTCATTTGTTGCTGCACAAAATGGCACATTCTGTTCAAACGACAGCTCCACAAGCATTTGCTCGTGGGTCAGTCAGTTGTCACCTCGAAGAGGTCAGTGAGAGTTGTGCTGTCTGACTGCAGTGGAGTTGGAATGATGCAACAACAAGGACACATGGACAGAAGAGTAGTGAACACCTCGACAGCTCTCCTCTCCTCAGCCCCTTGCCAATGTCACTTTCCCGGAGAGTTTTCCCTCGCTGCAGAACTAAGTTGACGGGAGCCGACTAGAGGCCACGGAGGTCTGTGTTTATGTAACAGATCAAGCAAAGCCATGTGACTTGGACGTGGCCCCAGAGAAAAGAGTGACACAAGACACCAGAGCAAAGCATGCGTCTCGGCCGGTGCTTTCCCCTGTTCTCCTCTCCCCACATCATCCAACTGCCCTTACCGGGCAGTGCAGAGGAGAGTAGGGAATATCCTGTAGGCTGCCTGAGAGTAGTGGCAGTCCTCTTTCATTTGTTCACTTTTCTCTCTCGTTTTTTAGCCATGCCTATCCTATCCTACCCCTTGGGTCTGTGCATCCCGTGCCAGTTTGACAGAGGCTCAAGTCCACCGGCGACTGGGGTGAAGAGCCTAGAGGTGGATGCCAACATTATCCAAGAAAAACTTCCTTCAGCTGAGCTTGGATGTCTACTCTTAGTCAACAAGGCATTGCAGTATAGCTGTGAAGGACGTGGACACGGTCCAACTATAAAAAGCAGGTGGACTCAAACTTTAACAAATGTAACATACTGCAAAAGTTCTCTGGCATTTTGCTATATATTTATATAACTTAAAAAGAATGTACATCTGATGTAGATCGTAAATTGCCTGTAAAGTTTGACTGCCTAAACAATTTCAGAATGCAGTGGAATGGTTGAAATGCTCTTGCTCCACTGAAACCCTTGCTTATCCTTACGTAAGGACTATGCATACACTGTAACAACATTTCTTAGAGCAAAAACGGACAAAGAGTGCATTTCTACATACAGCCCCCCAAAAATATGTTCCATGAGAACACTAGGCCTGCTAACTATCTAACTGGAGGTTTTGGTTTTACTGTGTTCAGATAGTATAAACACACTAAGAATTAAGTCTTCTCTACGCAGACATTCTGTACGACAGTATACTGAGACAGAACTGAACAGCCTCAAGACTGACATTGCCTTTAGGTAGAACATGATGAGCAGACCTTAATGTCCCTTTCATTTTTATGTAAGTTGAGAGAAATAGTGGAAATGTAATGAAAACATATATTGCCTTGTCTATTCTGTTGTCAGTAAGAAGTTATGTATCAGTACTCTGGCTTTCAGGCAGATGTTGCACTTGGCCTGAGGTGGATGTAAGGATAAGGACTCTGGTTTAAATGTTGTTGATGCAGATTAAGTGTTATTTGTTTGTTCATTAAATGGATGATGCCAAAAATGGGATGTCTTACTTGAGCTCCATCAATCCTCTGGTTTAGCTTTTTTCTACAAGTTTGGTATATCCCAGTAAACCAAATTTGGTTCTGTGAAGGTTCCCAGAACATTCGTTAGGTTGCAGCTAATGTTCTCATAACAAAAATGGTCCAGTTGTGCTGATGATTATACAATGTTTGTATAAAACATTCGCTTAACGTTGCAAGAATGTTCCCAGAACACACCTTGTCTGTTCTTTAAAGGTTCAAAGAATGTTTCATTAGTTTGTGGGAACATGGTGGGGACATCACAAAAGATATGTTCCCAAAACACAAAAACTGTCGAGTTGTGCGGATGATTAAACGTTTCAAAGAATGTTTCATTAGTTTGTGGGAACATGGTGGGGACATCACAAAAGATATGTTCCCAAAACACAAAAACTGTCGAGTTGTGCGGATGATTAAACGTTTCAAAGAATGTTTCATTAGTTTGTGGGAACATGGTGGGGACATCACAAAAGATATGTTCCCAAAACACAAAAACTGTCAAGTTGTGCAGATGATTAAAAGTTTCATTTAGGGTGAAAAAACATTCACCTGATGTTACAAGAATGTTCCCAGATTTAAAAAAAAAACGTTTTTTAAAGGTTCCCAGAACATTTAATTAGGTTGTGGGAACAGTGTGGGTATATCACAAGAGATAGGTTCCTAAAACACAAAATCTGTCCAGTTGTGATGACATTCTTACAATGTTTACATCAGGGTGCACAAAACATTCCCTCAATGTTCTTAGAATGTTATTCCTATGTTCCCAGAATGATACAATTAAGTTTTGAACAGTCCACAGAGAGGTTTGTTTCATGTGTTAGTGTTATCTTATTGTTGAGGGAAGTTAGTTCTACAATAATCCATGTAAATCAAATCAAATTTTATTTTGTCACATAATTCATAAACAACAGGTGTAGGCTAACAGTGAAGTTGAAAAATATATGGCATTTATTTGGAATCACATGATAATTTATAATACATTTATTGTACAAACATAGTTCTGACATATAGTCCCAAAGCTGGGATCGAACCTGGGAGCTTTGGGAGTGCTATCCCTGAAATTAATCCATTGTGCCACTGGAATAGGCCTAACATATATAACAAGTTGTTTACACCTTTACTCTGACTTCCAGGTTGTTGTTTTTGTCTTTGCAAAAGATAGGATAACTAAATCTAGAAAAATAAATATCCTCTATTGTTACTTACTCTACCAGTCCTATTTACAGTATATATTGACTTTTATTTTCCCTACAAACTTGATTTCCAGAAGTCATGTTAAATTATTGCCTGGCAGATTTTTGTGAGGTGTACTTTTTTTACAGATGTGCACATGTACTAAGACACAGTAGCCATAGTTTGGATCATCATTTAAGGATTTCAGTACAAATGGAAATCAATAGAAACATTAGGATCCTTGTTGTGCAGCAGACTAAAAGTATCCTACAGGGGCTTGAAAATGGTAGATCGCAGGTTCAAATCTACTTGATTATCATTCTTTAAAAAAGCTATAGTATGTAATATACAATACCCTTATAAAATATAATGATGTAAGTGCCCTTTTTTCAAAGTTTGGTATCTTCATATAATAATGTTATATTACAGATCAATATTAGCAGAACATTGCAGCAACTGTTTTCACGAACTACTTCCATCATTATGAAGTATGTTTTTAGAACAATTCTGGATCATCATGTTATAACCTTACAGAATAAATGTATAAGAGTCCCAGAGGAATGTGTCTTGTTTGCTGTTAATTATCTCCATCAACAATAGATGAATACTCCAGGAATGTTTTTTTAAAACAAACTTCCTATTACTCCAACAATTTATTGTGGAAGTACAGTGGCTTGCGAAAGTATTAAGACAAGAAACAGAAAACTTGAGCGTGCAAAACTATTCACCCCCCCCCAATGTCAATGCTTTGTTAAAGCCTTTTGCAGCAATTACAGCTGCAAGTCTCTTGGGGTATGTCTCCTATAAGCTTGGCACATCTAGCCACTGGGAATTTGCCCATTCTTCAAGGCAAAACTGCTCCAGCTCCTTCAAGTTGGATGGGTTCCTCTGGTGTACAGCAATCTTTAA
>NW_025549088.1:0-4931 GCF_905237065.1 Salmo salar | reverse complement strand
ACCGTTAATCAGTAACCATGGACACCCTCTTAGATATCATCCTGACCAACTTGCCCTATAAATACACCTCTGCTGTCTTCAACCAGGGATGTCAGCGATCACTGCCTCATTGCCTGCGTCCGTAATGGGCCCGTTCAAACGACCACCCTCATCACTGTCAAACGCTCCCTAAAACACTTCTGCGAGCAGGCCTTTCTAATCGACTTCCTGGCCGGGTATCCTGGAAGGATATTGACCTCTCATCCGTCAGTAGAGGATGCCTGGTTTCTTCTTCAAAAGTGCTTACTCCCCCCATCTTAAATAAGCATGCCCCATTCAAGAAAATGTAGAACTAAGAACAGATATAGCCCTTGGTTCTCTCGCAGACCTGACTGCCCTTAACCAACACAAAAACATCCTGTGGCGTTCTGCATTAGCACTCGAATAGCCCCGGATATGCAACTTTTCAGGGAATTCAAGAACCAATATACTCAGTCGGTTAGGAAAGCAAAGGCTAGCTTTTTCAAACAGAAATTTGGATCCTGTAGCACTAATTCCAAAAGGTTTTGGGACACTGTAAAGTCCATGGAGAATAAGAGCACCTCCTCCCAGCTGCCCACTGCTCTGAGGCTAGGAAACACTGTCACCACCGATAAATCCACGATAATCGATCCTTTCAATAAGCATTTTTCTATGGCTGGCCATGCTTTCCACCTGGCTACCCCGTCCAACAGCTCAGCACCCCCAGCAGCAACTTGCCCAATCCTCCCCCCCTCTTCTCCTTCACCCAAATCCAGACAGCTGATGTTCTGAAAGAGCTGCAAAATCTGAACCCCACAAATCAGCCGGGCTAGACAATCTGGACCCTCTCTTCCTAAAATTATCTGCAGAAAATGTTGCAACCACTATTTACTAGCCTGTTCAACCTCTCTTTCCTAACAAGTATCGTCTGAGATTCCCAAAGATTGAAAGCTGCCGCGGTCATCCCCCTCTTCAAAGGGGGAGACACTCTAGACCCAAACTGCTACAGACCTACATCTATCCTGCCCTGCCTATCTAAATTCTTCGAAGGCCAAGTTAATAAACAGATCACCGACCATTTTGAATCCCACCGTACCTTCTCCACTATGCAATCTGGTTTCCGAGCTGGTCATGGTTGCACTTCAGCCACGCTCAAGGTCCTAAATAATATCATAACTCCATCGATAAAAGACAGTACTGTGCAGCCGTCTTCATCGACCTGGCCAAGGCTTTCGACACTGTCAATCACCGTATTCTTATCGGCAGACTCATATGCCTTGACTTCTCAAATGACTACCTCGCCTGGTTCACCAACAACTTCTCAGATAGAGTTCAGTGTGTCAAATCGGAGGGCCTGTTGTCCGGACCTCTTGCTATCTCTATGGGGTGCCACAGAGTTCAATTCTTGGGCCAACTCTTTTCTCTGTATCTATCAGTGATGTTGCTCTTGCTGCTGGTGATTCTCTGATCCACCTCCATGCAGACACCATTCTGTATACATCTGGCCCTTCTTTGGACACTGTGCTAACAAACCTCCAAACGAGCTTCAACGCCATATAACACCCCTTCCCTGGCCTCCAACTGCTTTTAAATGCTAGTAAAACTAAGTGCATGCTCTTCAACCAATTGCTGCCCGTACCCTCGCGCCCGACTAGCATCACTACTCTGGACGGTTCTGACTTAGAATATGTGGACAACTGCAAATACCTAGGTGTCTGGTTAGACTGTAAACTCTCCTTCCAGACTCACATTAAGCATCTCCAATCCAAAATTAAATCTAGAATCAGCTTCCTATTTCGCAACAAAGCCTCCTTCACTCATGCTGCCAAACATACCCTAGTAAAAGTGACTGTCCTACCGATCCTTGACTTAGGCGATGTCATTTTACAAAAATAGCCTCCAACACTCTACTCAGCAAACTGGATGTTTGTTCTATCACAGTGCAATCCGTTTTATCACCAAAGCCCCGGTATACTACCACCACCACTGCGACCTGTATGCTCTCGTTGGCTGGCCCTCACTACATATCTGTCGCCAAACCCACTGGCTCCAGGTCATCTATAAGTCTTTGCTAGGTAAAGCCCTGTCTTATCACCATGGCCTATTTATTGCCTTACCTCCCTTATCTTACCTCATTTTCACACACTGTATATAGACTTTTCTATTGTGTTATTGACTGTATGTCTGTTTTTATTCCATGTGTAACTGTGTTGTTATACGTTGTCGAAGCTGCTTTGCTTTTATCTTGGCCAGGTCGCATTATAAATGAGAACTTGTTCTCAACTACCTACCTGGTTAAATAAAGGTGAAATAAATAAAAAAAATCTGTCAGAAACTTCTGCCATCTTGTGGACAGCATCTTATCAATAATCCTACTCTCAGGCCTTTCTCACATTTCAAAGATGATGGGAAACACTCATGTTTTTGTTTGTATTATCTTTTACCAGATCTAATGTGTTCATATTCTCCTACATTCATTTCACATATTTCCACAAACTTCAAAGTGTTTCCTTCAAATGGTATCAAGAATGTGCATATCCTTGCTTCGTGGTCTGAGCTACAGGCAGTTAGATTTGGGTACTGTATGTTATCTTTGGGTGCTTTGGTAGTCTGGACACATAACATTTTTAACAATGCTTTTTTCATAAAATTACCATATCTCCCAGCTGCTTTGCCGTGGTTTTTAAAGTAGTAGCAAAAAACAGGCCTCATTTTAGGGCATTTTTCACCCTGCCAGCTCCTATTAGTTCTATTGAGCAGCGTGGCACCAACTCTCACCTTCTGAACGTTGTATTCCCAGCCAATGTTCCTGCGTCCCAACGCGAGCCGCTATTGTTGGCAATGAGACCTGCCTGCGTTAACCTTGTAATCTTAACTCAGATAATTTGTACTAACAAGGTTATAGCTACTTGATCGCGCAAGCTTTACCATTTTTGCCCGGTTACATTGTGGTGACCCAATGTGTTAACACAATGGCTTCAGCGCATATAACGATTAAACGTTAAAAAAATTTGGTCATGGTTAATCTTTTTTCTTCATAAAAAGCTGTAAAACCTAAACAAAACGTATATCTCTCGGTCCTCTTTTTCAAGATGTCACAATTTTAAAACCAGCCAGACAAATTTTTTTTTAAATGATTTGTAGATCTGGCGCAGATTATGAGCCTAGCGAGTGTCGGGAATGAGGTATGTAGTACCCGCAGAAGGCTACAAGGAGGAGCAAGAGAGCTATAAACCCATATCGTTTTTTGCCTTAAAACCTAAACCTACGTATAACCTAATTTAGCCCTAACCCTAACAATAGGTATAACCTATTTTTAGCCTTAACCCTAATTTTAGGGTAGGCTAGAACACTTTTAGAAACTATTTTAGTAATAATACGACTTTTACATTTACATTTTAGTCATTTTAGCAGACGCTCTTATCCAGAGCGACTTACAGTAGTGAATGCATACATTTCATTCACATTTAAAAAAAAAATAATTCTCCGTTACTGGTCCCCTTGGAATCGAACCCACACACCCTGGTGTTGTCAAACACCATGCTCTACCAACTGAGCCACATGTTGGTAAATACCGGTTATAGTACTAAATAGCATTATGAATATTTTTTTTTTTAATCAAAAGCTATTTAAAATGTTTCTGTTTTTTATTTTTTATTTTATTATATGATATTTATTATTGCAAGGTAGAACACTTGATAATCAAGCTACATTTTATGCTTTATTTCCAAATGGGTATGACCTAGTAACCTCTATGTGGAAGTCCAGCAATTGGCTTGGGAGCAGGTCTGAGACTGATCTCAGGAATGAATAAGAAAAATACTCTTTATTTCTCAGCTGCCTCACCAATGTCTTAATGTGAATTAATAACTTTGAATTGCTCAATATTTCCAATAGATGGCAGCATGAGACCATGATGCATCAGTTATAGGCTATAGCAGCAATATGATTGACATAAAATTGCATGCAACCAAAGGCTATATTTCCCATTATTTTCTAAAATGGTTACTCATTACTTTACAGTTATATCTATCTATCTATCATCTATCTATCTATCTATCTATCTATCTATCTATCTATCTATCTATCTATCTATCTATCTATCTATCTATCTATCTATCTATCTATCTATCTATCTCTATCTATATCTATCTATATCTATCTATCTATCTATCTATCTATCTATCTATCTATCTATCTATCTATCTATCTATCTATCTATCTATCTATCTATCTATCTATCTATCTATCTATCTATCTATCTATCTATCAAAATTCAAATCAAATTTATTTTTTATATGTCCCTCGGTACATCAGCTGATATTCTCAAAGTGCTGTGACAGAAACCCAGCCTAAAACCCCAAACAGCAAGCAAAGCATGTGAAAGAAGCAGGTGGCTAGGAAAAACTCCCTAGGAAAAACTCCCTAGAAAGGCCAAAAACCTAGGAAGAAACCTCAGAGAGGAACCAGGCTGAGGGGTGGCCAGTCCTCTTCTGGCTGTGCAGGGTGGATATTATAACAGAACATGGTCAAAATGTTAAATGTGTTCATAAATGACCAGCATGGTCAAATAATAATAATCATAGTAAGTTGTGAGGTGCAACGTAAGCACGTCCCGTGAACAGGTCAGGGTTCCATAGCCGCAGGCAGAACAGTTGGCAAACTGGAGCAGCAGCACGGCCAGGTGGACTGGGGACAGCAAGGAGTCATCATACCAGGTAGTCCTGGAGGCATGTTCCTAGGGCTCAGGTCCTCCGAGAGAAAGACGGAAAGAGAGAAAGAGAGAATTAGAGAGAGCATATTTAAATTCACACAGAACACCGGATAAGACAAGAGAAATACTCCAGATGTAACAGACTGACCCTAGGGCCCCGGCACACATAAACTACGTGCCGCTAAATACTGAGGCTGAATCTACTCTATCTATCTCG
>NW_025549087.1:0-17928 GCF_905237065.1 Salmo salar | reverse complement strand
TAACAGTAGACTATGGGTACAGTACAACAGTAGACTAGGTACAGTATAACAGTAGACTATGGGTACAGTATAACAGTAGACTATGGGTACAGTACAACAGTAGACTATGGGTACAGTATAACAGTAGACTATGGGTACAGTATAACAGTAGATATGTACAGTATAACGTAGACTATGGGTACAGTACAACAGTAGACTATGGGTACAGTATAACAGTAGACTATGGGTACAGTACAACAGTAGACTATGGGTACAGTATAACAGTAGACTATGGGTACAGTACAACAGTAGACTATGGGTACAGTATAACAGTAGACTATGGTACAGTACAACAGTAGACTATGGTACAGTACAACAGTAGACTATGGGTACAGTATAACAGTAGACTATGGGTACAGTATAACAGTAGACTATGGGTACAGTATAACAGTAGACTATGGGTACAGTATAACAGTAGATATGGTACAGTATAACAGTAGACTGTATACAGTAGACTATGGGTACGTATAACAGTAGACTATGGGTACAGTATAACAGTAGACTATGGGTACAGTACAACAGTAGACTATGGGTACAGTATAACAGTAGACTATGGGTACAGTATAACAGTAGACTATGGGTACAGTATAACAGTAGACTATGGGTACAGTATAACAGTAGACTATGGGTACAGTACAACAGTAGACTATGGGTACAGTATAACAGTAGACTATGGGCACAGTATAAAAGTAGACTATGGGTACAGTATAACAGTAGACTATGGGTACAGTACAACAGTAGACTATGGGTACAGTATAACAGTAGACTATGGGTACAGTATAACAGTAGACTATGGGTACAGTATAACAGTAGACTACGGGTACAGTACAACAGTAGACTATGGGTACAGTATAACAGTAGACTATGGGTACAGTATAACAGTAGACTATGGGTACAGTACAACAGTAGACTACGTATAACAGTAGACTATGGGTACAGTACAACAGTAGACTATGGGTACAGTATAACAGTAGACTATGGGTACAGTACAACAGTAGACTATGGGTACAGTATAACAGTAGACTATGGGTACAGTACAACAGTAGACTAGTATAACAGTAGACTATGGGTACAGTACAACAGTAGACTATGGGTACAGTATAACAGTAGACTATGGGTACAGTACAACAGTAGACTATGGGTACAGTATAACAGTAGAATATGGGTACAGTATAACAGTAGACTATGGGTACAGTACAACAGTAGACTATGGGTACAGTATAACAGTAGACTATGGGTACAGTATAACAGTAGACTAGTATAACAGTAGACTATGGGTACAGTATAACAGTAGACTATGGGTACAGTATAACAGTAGACTATGGGTACAGTACAACAGTAGACTATGGGTACAGTATAACAGTAGACTATGGGTACAGTACAACAGTAGACTATGGGTACAGTACAACAGTAGACTATGGGTACAGTATAACAGTAGACTATGGGTACAGTATAACAGTAGACTATGGGTACAGTACAACAGTAGACTATGGGTACAGTACAACAGTAGACTATGGGTACAGTATAACAGTAGACTATGGGTACAGTATAACAGTAGACTATGGGTACAGGTACAGTATAACAGTAGACTATGGGTACAGTACAACAGTAGACTATGGGTACAGTATAACAGTAGACTATGGGTACAGTATAACAGTAGACTATGGGTACAGTATAACAGTAGACTATGGGTACAGTACAACAGTAGACTATGAGTACAGTATAACAGTAGACTATGGGTACAGTATAACAGTAGACTATGGGTACAGTATAACAGTAGACTATGGGTACAGTACAACAGTAGACTATGGGTACAGTATAACAGTAGACTAGTATAACAGTAGACTATGGGTACAGTACAACAGTAGACTATGGGTACAGTATAACAGTAGACTATGGGTACAGTATAACAGTAGACTATGGGTACAGTATAACAGTAGACTATGGGTACAGTACAACAGTAGACTATGGGTACAGTATAACAGTAGACTAGTATAACAGTAGACTATGGGTACAGTACAACAGTAGACTATGGGTACAGTATAACAGTAGACTATGGGTACAGTATAACAGTAGACTAGTATAACAGTAGACTATGGGTACAGTACAACAGTAGACTATGGGTACAGTACAACAGTAGACTATGGGTACAGTATAACAGTAGACTATGGGTACAGTATAACAGTAGACTATGGGTACAGTATAACAGTAGACTATGGGTACAGTACAACAGTAGACTATGGGTACAGTATAACAGTAGACTAGTATAACAGTAGACTATGGGTACAGTACAACAGTAGACTATGGGTACAGTACAACAGTAGACTATGGGACAGTACAACAGTAGACTATGGGTACAGTATAACAGTAGACTATGGGTACAGTATAACAGTAGACTATGGGTACAGTATAACAGTAGACTATGGGTACAGTATAACAGTAGACTATGGGTACAGTACAACAGTAGACTATGGGTACAGTATAACAGTAGACTATGGGCACAGTATAACAGTAGACTATGGGTACAGTATAACAGTAGACTATGGGTACAGTACAACAGTAGACTATGGGTACAGTATAACAGTAGACTATGGGTACAGTACAACAGTAGACTATGGGTACAGTATAACAGTAGAATATGGGTACAGTACAACAGTAGACTATGGGTACAGTATAACAGTAGACTATGGGTACAGTATAACAGTAGACTAGTATAACAGTAGACTATGGGTACAGTATAACAGTAGACTATGGGTACAGTATAACAGTAGACTATGGGTACAGTACAACAGTAGACTAGTATAACAGTAGACTATGGGTACAGTATAACAGTAGACTATGGGTACAGTATAACAGTAGACTATGGGTACAGTATAACAGTAGACTAGTATAACAGTAGACTATGGGTACAGTATAACAGTAGACTATGGGTACAGTATAACAGTAGACTAGTATAACAGTAGACTATGGGTACAGTACAACAGTAGACTATGGGTACAGTATAACAGTAGACTATGGGTACAGTATAACAGTAGACTATGGGTACAGTACAACAGTAGACTATGGGTACAGTATAACAGTAGACTATGGGTACAGTATAACAGTAGACTATGGGTACAGTATAACAGTAGACTATGGGTACAGTATAACAGTAGACTATGGGTACAGTACAACAGTAGACTATGGGTACAGTATAACAGTAGACTATGGGTACAGTATAACAGTAGACTATGGGTACAGTATAACAGTAGACTATGGGTACAGTACAACAGTAGACTATGGGTACAGTATAACAGTAGACTATGGGTACAGTATAACAGTAGACTAGTATAACAGTAGACTATGGGTACAGGGTACAGTATAACAGTAGACTATGGGTACAGGGTACAGTATAACAGTAGACTATGGGTACAGGTTCAGTATAACAGTAGACTATGGGTACAGGGTACAGTATAACAGTAGACTATGGGTACAGTACAACAGTAGACTATGGGTACAGTATAACAGTAGACTATGGGTACAGTACAACAGTAGACTAGTATAACAGTAGACTATGGGTACAGTACAACAGTAGACTATGGGTACAGTATAACAGTAGACTATGGGTACAGTACAACAGTAGACTAGTATAACAGTAGACTATGGGTACAGTATAACAGTAGACTATGGGTACAGTACAACAGTAGACTATGGGTACAGTATAACAGTAGACTATGGGTACAGTATAACAGTAGACTAGTATAACAGTAGACTATGGGTACAGTATAACAGTAGACTATGGGTACAGTATAACAGTAGACTATGGGTACAGTACAACAGTAGACTATGGGTACAGTACAACAGTAGACTATGGGTACAGTATAACAGTAGACTATGGGTACAGTACAACAGTAGACTATGGGTACAGTACAACAGTAGACTATGGGTACAGTATAACAGTAGACTATGGGTACAGTATAACAGTAGACTATGGGTACAGTATAACAGTAGACTATGGGTACAGTACAACAGTAGACTATGGGTACAGTATAACAGTAGACTATGGGTACAGTATAACAGTAGACTATGGGTACAGTATAACAGTAGACTATGGGTACAGTATAACAGTAGACTATGGGTACAGTATAACAGTAGACTATGGGTACAGTATAACAGTAGAATATGGGTACAGTACAACAGTAGACTATGGGTACAGTATAACAGTAGACTATGGGTACAGTATAACAGTAGACTAGTATAACAGTAGACTATGGGTACAGTATAACAGTAGACTATGGGTACAGTATAACAGTAGACTATGGGTACAGTATAACAGTAGACTATGGGTACAGTATAACAGTAGACTATGGGTACAGTACAACAGTAGACTATGGGTACAGTATAACAGTAGACTATGGGTACAGTACAACAGTAGACTATGGGTACAGTATAACAGTAGACTAGTATAACAGTAGACTATGGGTACAGTATAACAGTAGACTATGGGTACAGTATAACAGTAGACTATGGGTACAGTATAACAGTAGAATATGGGTACAGTACAACAGTAGACTATGGGTAAAGTATAACAGTAGACTATGGGTACAGTATAACAGTAGACTAGTATAACAGTAGACTATGGGTACAGTATAACAGTAGACTATGGGTACAGTATAACAGTAGACTATGGGTACAGTACAACAGTAGACTATGGGTACAGTATAACAGTAGACTATGGGTACAGTACAACAGTAGACTATGGGTGCAGTATAACAGTAGACTATGGGTACAGTACAACAGTAGACTATGGGTACAGTATAACAGTAGACTATGGGTACAGTACAACAGTAGACTAGTATAACAGTAGACTATGGGTACAGTATAACAGTAGACTATGGGTACAGTACAACAGTAGACTAGTATAACAGTAGACTATGGGTACAGTATAACAGTAGACTATGGGTACAGTATAACAGTAGACTATGGGTACAGTATAACAGTAGACTATGGGTACAGTATAACAGTAGACTATGAGTACAGTATAACAGTAGACTATGGGTACAGTACAACAGTAGACTATGGGTACAGTACAACAGTAGACTATGGGTACAGTACAACAGTAGACTATGGGTACAGTATAACAGTAGACTATGGGTACAGTACAACAGTAGACTATGGGTACAGTATAACAGTAGACTATGGGTACAGTATAACAGTAGACTATGGGTACAGTATAACAGTAGACTATGGGTACAGTATAACAGTAGACTATGGGTACAGTATAACAGTAGACTATGGGTACAGTATAACAGTAGACTATGGGTACAGTATAACAGTAGACTATGGGTACAGTATAACAGTAGACTATGGGTACAGTACAACAGTAGACTATGGGTACAGTACAACAGTAGACTATGGGTACAGTATAACAGTAGACTATGGGTACAGTATAACAGTAGACTATGGGTACAGTATAACAGTAGACTATGGGTACAGTATAACAGTAGACTATGGGTACAGTACAACAGTAGACTATGGGTACAGTATAACAGTAGACTATGGGTACAGTATAACAGTAGACTATGGGTACAGTATAACAGTAGACTATGGGTACAGTACAACAGTAGACTATGGGTACAGTATAACAGTAGACTATGGGTACAGTATAACAGTAGACTATGGGTACAGTATAACAGTAGACTATGGGTACAGTATAACAGTAGACTATGGGTACAGTACAACAGTAGACTATGGGTACAGTATAACAGTAGACTATGGGTACAGTATAACAGTTGACTATGGGTACAGTATAACAGTAGACTATGGGTACAGTATAACAGTAGACTATGGGTACAGTATAACAGTAGACTATGGGTACAGTATAACAGTAGACTTTGGGTACAGTACAACAGTAGACTATGGGTACAGTATAACAGTAGACTATGGGTACAGTACAACAGTAGACTATGGGTACAGTACAACAGTAGACTATGGGTACAGTATAACAGTAGACTATGGGTACAGTATAACAGTAGACTATGGGTACAGGTACAGTATAACAGTAGACTATGGGTACAGTACAACAGTAGACTATGGGTACAGTATAACAGTAGACTATGGGTACAGTATAACAGTAGACTATGGGTACAGTATAACAGTAGACTATGGGTACAGTATAACAGTAGACTATGGGTACAGTATAACAGTAGACTTGTATAACAGTAGACTTTGGGTACAGTACAACAGTAGACTATGGGTACAGTATAACAGTAGACTAGTATAACAGTAGACTATGGGTACAGTATAACAGTAGACTATGGGTACAGTACAACAGTAGACTAGTATAACAGTAGACTATGGGTACAGGTACAGTATAACAGTAGACTATGGGTACAGTACAACAGTAGACAATGGGTACAGTACAACAGTAGACTATGGGTACAGTACAACAGTAGACTATGGGTACAGTATAACAGTAGACTATGGGTACAGTATAACAGTAGACTATGGGTACAGTATAACAGTAGACTATGGGTACAGTATAACGGTAGACTAGTATAACAGTAGACTATGGGTACAGTATAACAGTAGACTATGGGTACAGTACAACAGTAGACTAGTATAACAGTAGACTATGGGTACAGTACAACAGTAGACTATGGGTACAGTACAACAGTAGACTATGGGTACAGTACAACAGTAGACTATGGGTACAGTAAAACAGTAGACTATGGGTACAGTATAACAGTAGACTAGTATAGCAGTAGACTAGTATAACAGTAGACTATGGGTACAGTACAACAGTAGACTATGGGTACAGTACAACAGTAGACTATGGGTACAGTACAACAGTAGACTATGGGTACAGTATAACAGTAGACTATGGGTACAGTACAACAGTAGACTAGTATAACAGTACAACAGTAGACTATGGGTACAGTACAACAGTAGACTATGGGTACAGTATAACAGTAGACTATGGGTACAATATAACAGTAGACTATGGGTACAGTACAACAGTAGACTATGGGTACAGTACAACAGTAGACTAGTCTAACAGTACAACAGTAGACTATGGGTACAGTACAACAGTAGACTATGGGTACAGTATAACAGTAGACTATGGGTACAGTACAACAGTAGACTATGGGTACAGTATAACAGTAGACTATGGGTACAGTATAACAGTATACTATGGGTACAGTACAACAGTAGACTATGGGTACAGTATAACAGTAGACTATGGGTACAGTATAACAGTAGACTATGGGTACAGTATAACAGTAGACTAGTATAACAGTAGACTATGGGTACAGTATAACAGTAGACTATGGGTACAGTATAACAGTAGACTATGGGTACAGTACAACAGTAGACTAGTATAACAGTAGACTATGGGTACAGTACAACAGTAGACTATGGGTACAGTACAACAGTAGACTATGGGTACAGTATAACAGTAGACTATGGGTACAGTATAACAGTAGACTATGGGTACAGTATAACAGTAGACTAGTATAACAGTAGACTATGGGTACAGTATAACAGTAGACTATGGGTACAGGTACAGTATAACAGTAGACTATGGGTACAGTACAACAGTAGACTATGGGTACAGTACAACAGTAGACTATGGGTACAGTATAACAGTAGACTATGGGTACAGTATAACAGTAGACTATGGGTACAGTATAACAGTAGACTTGTATAACAGTAGACTATGGGTACAGTACAACAGTAGACTATGGGTACAGTATAACAGTAGACTATGGGTACAGTATAACAGTAGACTATGGGTACAGTACAACAGTAGACTAGTATAACAGTAGACTATGGGTACAGGTACAGTATAACAGTAGACTATGGGTACAGTACAACAGTAGACAATGGGTACAGTACAACAGTAGACCATGGGTATAGTACAACAGTAGACTATGGGTACAGTATAACAGTAGACTATGGGTACAGTATAACAGTAGACTATGGGTACAGTACAACAGTAGACTATGGGTACAGTATAACAGTAGACTATGGGTACAGTATAACAGTAGACTATGGGTACAGTATAACAGTAGACTATGGGTACAGTATAACAGTAGACTATGGGTACAGTATAACAGTAGACTAGTATAACAGTAGACTATGGGTACAGTATAACAGTAGACTATGGGTACAGTACAACAGTAGACTAGTATAACAGTAGACTATGGGTACAGTACAACAGTAGACTATGGGTACAGTACAACAGTAGACTATGGGTACAGTATAACAGTAGACTATGGGTACAGTATAACAGTAGACTAGTATAACAGTAGACTATGGGTACAGTATAACAGTAGACTATGGGTACAGGTACAGTAGACTATGGGTACAGTACAACAGTAGACTAGTATAACAGTAGACTATGGGTACAGTACAACAGTAGACTATGGGTACAGTACAACAGTAGACTATGGGTACAGTACAACAGTAGACTATGGGTACAGTACAACAGTAGACTATGGGTACAGTATAACAGTAGACTATGGGTACAGTATAACAGTAGACTATGGGTACAGTATAACAGAAGACTAGTATAACAGTAGACTATGGGTACAGTATAACAGTAGACTATGGGTACAGGTACAGTATAACAGTAGACTATGGGTACAGTACAACAGTAGACTATGGGTACAGTACAACAGTAGACTATGGGTACAGTATAACAGTAGACTATGGGTACAGTATAACAGTAGACTATGGGTACAGTATAACAGTAGACTATGGGTACAGTATAACAGTAGACTATGGGTACAGTATAACAGTAGACTATGGGTACAGTACAACAGTAGACTATGGGTACAGTATAACAGTAGACTATGGGTACAGTATAACAGTAGACTATGGGTACAGTATAACAGTAGACTATGGGTACAGTATAACAGTAGACTAGTATAACAGTAGACTATGGGTACAGTATAACAGTAGACTATGGGTACAGTATAACAGTAGACTATGGGTACAGTACAACAGTAGACTAGTATAACAGTAGACTATGGGTACAGTATAACAGTAGACTAGTATAACAGTAGACTATGAGTACAGTATAACAGTAGACTATGGGTACAGTACAACAGTAGACTATGGGTACAGTACAACAGTAGACTATGGGTACAGTATTACAGTAGACTATGGGTACAGTATAACAGTAGACTATGGGTACAGTATAACAGTAGACTAGTATAACAGTAGACTATGGGTACAGTATAACAGTAGACTATGGGTACAGTATAACAGTAGACTATGGGTACAGTATAACAGTAGACTATGGGTACAGTATAACAGTAGACTTGTATAACAGTAGACTATGGGTACAGTACAACAGTAGACTATGGGTACAGTATAACAGTAGACTATGGGTACAGTATAACAGTAGACTATGGGTACAGTACAACAGTAGACTAGTATAACAGTAGACTATGGGTACAGGTACAGTATAACAGTAGACAATGGGTACAGTACAACAGTAGACTATGGGTACAGTACAACAGTAGACTAGTATAACAGTAGACTATGGGTACAGTACAACAGTAGACTATGGGTACAGTACAACAGTAGACTATGGGTACAGTACAACAGTAGACTATGGGTACAGTACAACAGTAGACTATGGGTACAGTACAACAGTAGACTATGGGTACAGTATAACAGTAGACTATGGGTACAGTATAACAGTAGACTATGGGTACAGTACAACAGTAGACTATGGGTACAGTATAACAGTAGACTATGGGTACAGGTACAGTATAACAGTAGACTATGGGTACAGTACAACAGTAGACTATGGGTACAGTACAACAGTAGACTATGGGTACAGTATAACAGTAGACTATGGGTACAGTATAACAGTAGACTATGGGTACAGTATAACAGTAGACTATGGGTACAGTATAACAGTAGACTATGGGTACAGTATAACAGTAGGCTATGGGTACAGTACAACAGTAGACTATGGGTACAGTATAACAGTAGACTATGGGTACAGTATAACAGTAGACTATGGGTACAGTATAACAGTAGACTATGGGTACAGTATAACAGTAGACTAGTATAACAGTAGACTATGGGTACAGTATAACAGTAGACTATGGGTACAGTATAACAGTAGACTATGGGTACAGTACAACAGTAGACTAGTATAACAGTAGACTATGGGTACAGTATAACAGTAGACTAGTATAACAGTAGACTATGGGTACAGTATAACAGTAGACTATGGGTACAGTATAACAGTAGACTATGGGTACAGTACAACAGTAGACTATGGGTACAGTACAACAGTAGACTATGGGTACAGTATAACAGTAGACTATGGGTACAGTATAACAGTAGACTTGTATAACAGTAGACTATGGGTACAGTACAACAGTAGACTATGGGTACAGTATAACAGTAGACTATGGGTACAGTATAACAGTAGACTATGGGTACAGTACAACAGTAGACTAGTATAACAGTAGACTATGGGTACAGGTACAGTATAACAGTAGACTATGGGTACAGTACAACAGTAGACAATGGGTACAGTACAACAGTAGACTATGGGTACAGTACAACAGTAGACTATGGGTACAGTATAACAGTAGACTATGGGTACACTATAACAGTAGACTATGGGTACAGTATAACAGTAGACTATGGGTACAGTATAACAGTAGACTATGGGTACAGTATAACAGTAGACTAGTATAACAGTAGACTATGGGTACAGTATAACAGTAGACTATGGGTACAGTACAACAGTAGACTATGGGTACAGTACAACAGTAGACTAGTATAACAGTAGAATATGGGTACAGTACAACAGTAGACTATGGGTACAGTACAACAGTAGACTATGGGTACAGTATAACAGTAGACTATGGGTACAGTATAACAGTAGACTATGGGTACAGTATAACAGTAGACTATGGGTACAGTATAACAGTAGACTAGTATAACAGTAGACTATGGGTACAGTATAACAGTAGAATATGGGTACAGTACAACAGTAGACTATGGGTACAGTATAACAGTAGACTATGGGTACAGTACAACAGTAGACTATGGGTACAGTACAACAGTAGACTATGGGTACAGTATAACAGTAGACTATGGGTACAGTATAACAGTAGACTATGGGTACAGTATAACAGTAGACTAGTATAACAGTAGACTATGGGTACAGTATAACAGTAGACTATGGGTACAGGTACAGTACAACAGTAGACTATGGGTACAGTACAACAGTAGACTATGGGTACAGTATAACAGTAGACTATGGGTACAGTATAACAGTAGACTATGGGTACAGTATAACAGTAGACTAGTATAACAGTAGACTATGGGTACAGTATAACAGTAGACTATGGGTACAGTATAACAGTAGACTATGGGTACAGTACAACAGTAGACTAGTATAACAGTAGACTATGGGTACAGTACAACAGTAGACTATGGGTACAGTACAACAGTAGACTATGGGTACAGTATAACAGTAGACTATTGGTACAGTATAACAGTAGACTATGGGTACAGTATAACAGTAGACTATGGGTACAGTATAACAGTAGACTAGTATAACAGTAGACTATGGGTACAGTATAACAGTAGAATATGGGTACAGTACAACAGTAGACTATGGGTACAGTATAACAGTAGACTATGGGTACAGTATAACAGTAGACTATGGGTACAGTATAACAGTAGACTGTGGGTACAGTACAACAGTAGACAAGTATAACAGTAGACTATGGGTACAGTATAACAGTAGACTATGGGTACAGTATAACAGTAGACTATGGGTACAGTATAACAGTAGACTATGGGTACAGTATAACAGTAGACTATGGGTACAGGTACAGTATAACAGTAGACTATGGGTACAGTACAACAGTAGACTATGGGTACATTATAACAGTAGACTATGGGTACAGTATAACAGTAGACTATGGGTACAGTATAACAGTAGACTATGGGTACAGTATAACAGTAGACTATGGGTACAGTATAACAGTAGACTATGGGTACAGTATAACAGTAGACTATGGGTACAGTACAACAGTAGACTATGGGTACAGTACAACAGTAGACTATGGGTACAGTACAACAGTAGACTATGGGTACAGTACAATAGTAGACTATGGGTACAGTATAACAGTAGACTATGGGTACAGTATAACAGTAGACTATGGGTACAGTATAACAGTAGACTATGGGTACAGTATAACAGTAGACTATGGGTACAGTATAACAGTAGACTATGGGTACAGTATAACAGTAGACTATGGGTACAGTACAACAGTAGACTATGGGTACAGTACAACAGTAGACTATGGGTACAGTACAACAGTAGACTATGGGTACAGTACAATAGTAGACTATGGGTACAGTATAACAGTAGACTATGGGTACAGTATAACAGTAGACTATGGGTACAGTATAACAGTAGACTATGGGTACAGTATAACAGTAGACTAGTATAACAGTAGACTATGGGTACAGTATAACAGTAGAATATGGGTACAATACAACAGTAGACTATGGGTACAGTATAACAGTAGACTATGGGTACAGTATAACAGTAGACTATGGGTACAGTATAACAGTAGACTGTGGGTACAGTATAACAGTAGACTAGTATAACAGTAGACTATGGGTACAGTATAACAGTAGACTATGGGTACAGGTACAGTATAACAGTAGACTATGGGTACAGTACAACAGTAGACTATGGGTACAGTACAACAGTAGACTATGGGTACAGTATAACAGTAGACTATGGGTACAGTATAACAGTAGACTATGGGTACAGTATAACAGTAGACTAGTATAACAGTAGACTATGGGTACAGTATAACAGTAGACTATGGGTACAGTATAACAGTAGACTATGGGTACAGTATAACAGTAGACTAGTATAACAGTAGACTATGGGTACAGTATAACAGTAGACTATGGGTACAGTATAACAGTAGACTATGGGTACAGTACAACAGTAGACTAGTATAACAGTAGACTATGGGTACAGTATAACAGTAGACTATGGGTACAGTACAACAGTAGACTATGGGTACAGTACAACAGTAGACTATGGGTACAGTATAACAGTAGACTATGGGTACAGTATAACAGTAGACTAGTATAACAGTAGACTATGGGTACAGTATAACAGTAGACTATGGGTACAGTACAACAGTAGACTATGGGTACAGTACAACAGTAGACTATGGGTACAGTACAACAGTAGACTATGGGTACAGTATAACAGTAGACTATGGGTACAGTATAACAGTAGACTATGGGTACAGTATAACAGTAGACTAGTATAACAGTAGACTATGGGTACAGTATAACAGTAGACTATGGGTACAGTATAACAGTAGACTATGGGTACAGTATAACAGTAGACTATGGGTACAGTATAACAGTAGACTATGGGTACAGTATAACAGTAGACTATGGGTACAGTACAACAGTAGACTAGTATAACAGTAGACTATGGGTACAGGTACAGTATAACAGTAGACTATGGGTACAGTACAACAGTAGACAATGGGTACAGTACAACAGTAGACTATGGGTACAGTACAACAGTAGACTATGGGTACAGTATAACAGTAGACTATGGGTACACTATAACAGTAGACTATGGGTACAGTATAACAGTAGACTATGGGTACAGTATAACAGTAGACTATGGGTACAGTATAACAGTAGACTAGTATAACAGTAGACTATGGGTACAGTATAACAGTAGACTATGGGTACAGTACAACAGTAGACTATGGGTACAGTATAACAGTAGACTATGGGTACAGTACAACAGTAGACTATGGGTACAGTACAACAGTAGACTATGGGTACAGTATAACAGTAGACTATGGGTACAGTACAACAGTAGACTATGGGTACAGTATAACAGTAGACTAGTATAACAGTAGACTAGTATAACAGTAGACTATGGGTACAGTACAACAGTAGACTATGGGTACAGTATAACAGTAGACTATGGGTACAGTACAACAGTAGACTATGGGTACAGTACAACAGTAGACTAGTATAACAGTACAACAGTAGACTATGGGTACAGTACAACAGTAGACTATGGGTACAGTATAACAGTAGACTATGGGTACAGTACAACAGTAGACTATGGGTACAGTATAACAGTAGACTATGGGTACAGTATAACAGTAGACTATGGGTACAGTACAACAGTAGACTATGGGTACAGTATAACAGTAGACTATGGGTACAGTATAACAGTAGACTATGGGTACAGTATAACAGTAGACTATGGGTACAGTATAACAGTAGACTAGTATAACAGTAGACTATGGGTACAGTATAACAGTAGACTATGGGTACAGTATAACAGTAGACTATGGGTACAGTACAACAGTAGACTAGTATAACAGTAGACTATGGGTACAGTACAACAGTAGACTATGGGTACAGTACAACAGTAGACTATGGGTACAGTATAACAGTAGACTATGGGTACAGTATAACAGTAGACTATGGGTACAGTATAACAGTAGACTATGGGTACAGTATAACAGTAGACTAGTATAACAGTAGACTATGGGTACAGTACAACAGTAGACTATGGGTACAGTACAACAGTAGACAAGTATAACAGTAGACTATGGGTACAGTATAACAGTAGACTATGGGTACAGTATAACAGTAGACTGTGGGTACAGTACAACAGTAGACAAGTATAACAGTAGACTATGGGTACAGTATAACAGTAGACTATGGGTACAGTATAACAGTAGACTATGGGTACAGTATAACAGTAGACTATGGGTACAGTATAACAGTAGACTAGTATAACTGTAGACTATGGGTACAGTATAACAGTAGACTATGGGTACAGTATAACAGTAGACTATGGGTACAGTATAACAGTAGACTATGGGTACAGTATAACAGTAGACTATGGGTACAGTATAACAGTAGACTATGGGTACAGTATAACAGTAGACTATGGGTACAGTATAACAGTAGACTATGGGTACAGTACAACAGTAGACTAGTATAACAGTAGACTAGTATAACAGTAGACTATGGGTACAGTATAACAGTAGACTATGGGTACAGTACAACAGTAGACTAGTATAACAGTAGACTATGGGTACAGTACAACAGTAGACTATGGGTACAGTATAACAGTAGAATATGGGTACAGTACAACAGTAGACTATGGGTACAGTATAACAGTAGACTATGGGTACAGTATAACAGTAGACTATGGGTACAGTATAACAGTAGACTGTGGGTACAGTACAACAGTAGACAAGTATAACAGTAGACTATGGGTACAGTATAACAGTAGACTATGGGTACAGTATAACAGTAGACTAGTATAACTGTAGACTATGGGTACAGTATAACAGTAGACTATGGGTACAGTATAACAGTAGACTATGGGTACAGTATAACAGTAGACTATGGGTACAGTATAACAGTAGACTATGGGTACAGTATAACAGTAGACTATGGGTACAGTATAACAGTAGACTATGGGTACAGTATAACAGTAGACTATGGGTAGAGTACAACAGTAGACTATGGGTACAGTACAACAGTAGACTATGGGTACAGTACAACAGTAGACTATGGGTACAGTACAACAGTAGACTATGGGTACAGTATAACAGTAGACTATGGGTACAGTATAACAGTAGACTAGTATAACAGTAGACTATGGGTACAGTATAACAGTAGAATATGGGTACAGTACAACAGTAGACTATGGGTACAGTATAACAGTAGACTATGGGTACAGTATAACAGTAGACTATGGGTACAGTATAACAGTAGACTGTGGGTACAGTACAACAGTAGACAAGTATAACAGTAGACTATGGGTACAGTATAACAGTAGACTATGGGTACAGTACAACAGTAGACTAGTATAACTGTAGACTATGGGTACAGTATAACAGTAGACTATGGGTACAGTATAACAGTAGACTATGGGTACAGTATAACAGTAGACTATGGGTACAGTATAACAGTAGACTATGGGTACAGTATAACAGTAGACTATGGGTACAGGTACAGTATAACAGTAGACTATGGGTACAGTACAACAGTAGACTATGGGTACAGTATAACAGTAGACTATGGGTACAGTATAACAGTAGACTATGGGTACAGTATAACAGTAGACTATGGGTACAGTACAACAGTAGACTATGGGTACAGTACAACAGTAGACTATGGGTACAGTATAACAGTAGACTAGTATAACAGTAGACTAGTATAACAGTAGACTATGGGTACAGTATAACAGTAGACTATGGGTACAGTATAACAGTAGACTATGGGTACAGTATAACAGTAGACTATGGGTACAGTATAACAGTAGACTATGGGTACAGTATAACAGTAGACTAGTATAACAGTAGACTATGGGTACAGTATAACAGTAGACTATGGGTACAGTATAACAGTAGACTAGTATAACAGTAGACTATGGGTACAGTACAACAGTAGACTATGGGTACAGTATAACAGTAGACTATGGGTACAGTATAACAGTAGACTATGGGTACAGTACAACAGTAGACTATGGGTACAGTACAACAGTAGACTAGTATAACAGTAGACTATGGGTACAGTATAACAGTAGACTATGGGTACAGTATAACAGTAGACTATGGGTACAGTACAACAGTAGACTATGGGTACAGTATAACAGTAGACTAGTATAACAGTAGACTATGGGTACAGTACAACAGTAGACTATGGGTACAGTATAACAGTAGACTATGGGTACAGTATAACAGTAGACTATGGGTACAGTATAACAGTAGACTATGGGTACAGTATAACAGTAGACTATGGGTACAGTATAACAGTAGACTAGTATAACAGTAGACTATGGGTACAGTACAACAGTAGACTATGGGTACAGTACAACAGTAGACTATGGGTACAGTACAACAGTAGACTATGGGTACAGTATAACAGTAGACTATGGGTACAGTATAACAGTAGACTATGGGTACAGTATAACAGTAGACTAGTATAACAGTAGACTATGGGTACAGTATAACAGTAGACTATGGGTACAGTATAACAGTAGACTAGTATAACAGTAGACTATGGGTACAGTACAACAGTAGACTATGGGTACAGTATAACAGTAGACTATGGGTACAGTATAACAGTAGACTATGGGTACAGTACAACAGTAGACTATGGGTACAGTATAACAGTAGACTATGGGTACAGTATAACAGTAGACTATGGGTACAGTATAACAGTAGACTATGGGTACAGTATAACAGTAGACTATGGGTACAGTACAACAGTAGACTATGGGTACAGTATAACAGTAGACTATGGGTACAGTATAACAGTAGACTATGGGTACAGTATAACAGTAGACTATGGGTACAGTACAACAGTAGACTATGGGTACAGTATAACAGTAGACTATGGGTACAGTATAACAGTAGACTAGTATAACAGTAGACTATGGGTACAGGGTACAGTATAACAGTAGACTATGGGTACAGGGTACAGTATAACAGTAGACTATGGGTACAGGTTCAGTATAACAGTAGACTATGGGTACAGGGTACAGTATAACAGTAGACTATGGGTACAGTACAACAGTAGACTATGGGTACAGTATAACAGTAGACTATGGGTACAGTATAACAGTAGACTATGGGTACAGTATAACAGTAGACTATGGGTACAGTATAACAGTAGACTAGTATAACAGTAGACTATGGGTACAGGGTACAGTATAACAGTAGACTATGGGTACAGGGTACAGTATAACAGTAGACTATGGGTACAGGGTACAGTATAACAGTAGACTAGTATAACAGTAGACTATGGGTACAGGGTACAGTATAACAGTAG
>NW_025549086.1:0-18041 GCF_905237065.1 Salmo salar | reverse complement strand
GCAGGTTTATTAGGTTATATAATATGTGTGTGATGAGGTTTATCGTGTTATATATATATGGCGTGATGAGGTTTATCAGGCTATATAATATGGCGTGATAGGTTTACTTGTGTGTTACTATAACATGTCTGATGAGGTTTATTAGGTTATATAATACGCGGCGTGATGAGGTTTGTAATATGCTATCAGGTTATATATTATGGCGTGATGAGGTTTAAACATGAGGTTTATCAGGTTGTATAGTATGGTGTGATGAGGTTTATTATTAGGTTATATAATATGGCGTGATGAGGTTTACCAGGTTATATATTATGGTGTGATGGAGGTTTATTAGGTTATATAATATGCGTGATGAGGCTTAACATGCAGGCTTATCAGGTTATATAATATGGCGTAGATGAGGTTTGGCATGTGCAGGGGTTTATCAGGTTATATAATGAGTGGCGTGATGAGTGCTTAACATGCAGGCTTATCAGGTGTATATAATATGGTGATGACGAGGTTTATTAGGTTATATAATATGGCGTGATGAGGCCTATCAGGTTATATAATATGCAGTGTTGAGGTTTATTAGTATATAATATGAATGTGATGAGGTTTGGACACGTTTATATATCGGCTATGGATGAGTTTATATAAGTGCAGGTTTATCAGGTTATATAATTATGGCTTGATGAGGTTTAATATGCAGGTTTATTAGGTTATGTGATGAGGTTTAAACCCACTGCGACTTGACTTGTTTCCTTGTGAATTAATTGTTTTATATATACGGTATTACAACTTTTACTCAAAAACAGGGATTGAAACGCGGTTATAGACCTAGAGAACAAAACATTAAGAACACCTTTCCATGACGACTGGACCAGGTGGAACCAGCAAAATGATCCCTTATTGATGTCACTTGTTAAATCCACTTCAATTAGTGTAGATGAAGGGAGGGAGGAGACAGACGGGTTAAGAAGGGTTTTTCACACTCAAACAATTTCCCTGTGTGATCACCAGCCAACTTGACACAACTGTGGGAAAGCATTGGAGCCCAACATGGGCCAGCATCCCTGTGGAAACGCTTTCACATCTTGTAGAGCCCATTCCCGAAGAATTGAGGACAAAAGGGGGGGGAACCACAACAATAATAGGAAGGTGCTCTTAAAGATACTGTGAAGATATCCTAAGCAAAATGTCCGAATATGTGACAAAACAAGCATGTAGAGAATCGTTGTAAAATGTATTTTGAATGGGAAGCATAGAAATAGAACACAGAACCCACTCTTACCGGTTCTTAGACTTGCTTTAAATGGGACCAATCTTATAACTCATATTTCTAATGTGAATTTGGTTGGGGTGTAGTGAGGGGGACTCCCTGAACCACAAGGTGGCGCTGTACAACAAGAGTCCAACCATAAAGTGATGTTTATTTGTCATTAAATACAGTGGAACACAAGACAGGGCATCAGATGCCACAGGAGAACGGAGGAAGGAGAAGCGGGACTGATGAAGTGGTGGTGGGTGGTGGGCGCTGCCCTGCCCAGCCCATCGGGACAGCATCATCAGGACTTCCTGTGAGGGAGCAGAAACAGGAAGTTCCACCTCAGTCAAACACAGCTTAAACTTAATCGTGGTTTAAATGTGATGAAGTAGAAGCTGATTCTATGGGTTTAAACTAGTGAATAAAAGCCAGGGATTCAAAACAAGACATCTGCAGCATTTTTACAGTCGACGTGATTTCGGGAAATGTCCCTTTTGAAAGTACATCGCAGGTCCATTCAACTGTCTTGATTTCCTCTGAAATGGTAATGACATGGGGCTAATTGATTTCCCTATACACACGCACAGCCAGAAGAAGACTGGCCACCCTCATAGCCTGGTTCCTCTCTACCCAGTATAGCCAGAAGAGGACTGGCCACCCTCATAGCCTGGTTCCTCTCTACCCAGTACAGCCAGAAGAGGACTGGTCACCCCTCATAGCCTGGGTTCCTCTCTACCCAGTATAGCCAGAAGAGGACTGGCCACCCTCATAGCCTGGTTCCTCTCACCAGTACAGCCAGAAGAGGACTGGCCACCCTCATAGCCTGGTTCCTCTCTACCCAGTACAGCCAGAAGAGGACTGGCCACCCCTCATAGCCTGGTTCCTCTCTACCCAGTATAGCCAGAAGAGGACTGGCCACCCTTTATAGCCTGGTTCCTCTCTACCCAGTACAGCCAGAAGAGGACTGGCCACCTCATAGCCTGGTTCCTCTCACCCAGTACAGCCAGAAGAGGACTGGTCACCCCTCATAGCCTGGTTCCTCTCTACCCAGAAGAGGACTGGCCACCCCTCATAGCCTGGTTCCTCTCTACCAGTACAGCCAGAAGAGGACTGGCCACCCCTCATAGCCTGGTTCCTCTCACCCAGTACAGCCAGAAGAGGACTGGCCACCCCTCATAGCCTGGTTCCTCTCACCCAGTACAGCCAGAAGAGGACTGGCCACCCCTCATAGCCTGGTTCCTCTCTAGGTTTCTTCCTAGGTTCTGGCCTTTCTAGGGAGTTTTTCCTAGCCACCGTGCTTCTACACCTGCATTGCTTGCTGTTTGGGGTTTTAGGCTGGGTTTCTGTACAGCACTTTGAGATATCAGCTGATGTAAGAAGGTCTTTATAAATACATTTGATTGATTTAGAGCAGGGAGTTCTCAAACTGTTTCACTGGGACCCCCTTCCAGCAACGGGAATATCCCACCCCCTCTCCCACGGGCAAGTTAAAAGCCGGACTGAGCCCGCACCCCCTCCCCTGCCACCCCCTCTAGGGGGCGCGTCACACAGTTTGGGATCCACTGCACTAAATGACTGATAGGGGGCGCTGTGTTGAAGCCACCAGGCCTCCATCTTGACCCCCCCTCCCACCGTTGTAAAAACGATACTTTGGACGTTATAGAAATTAATTTACTAATGTTGCCTCGTTTATTGAATTACAGACAGCTTTTACATCCGCTAAACAAATGAAAAATATTTTCCTTAACGTTATACATTTTTTGGGGGGGAAAAAGTACTGATGTTTATTGTCCTCACTACAAAAACACCTTAAATACAGAAAATACAAAAAAAACGTTTAAATTAAAATACTGTCGAATTCCATTTATTTTCTACGCGGGAATATAGTGGAACCGGTGGCTTTAAAGTCTCTCCATGGCCGAAACATTAACATCAGCAATTCAGGGTATATATATTTATAACACACACACGTCATTGGAGTTATGATGAAGGCCAAAACACAACGTTTTTAATAGTTGTTTAAATGGCGTTACTCCCTTGTCGTCGCCGTGGAGACTCACTGGGCGTGTTAGTAATTCCTGGTTCTTATTCGTACACGTCCTTCTTGTCAGCGATGTACTGGACAATATCCTGGGGAGACATTAACTTCTCTGCCTCCGCATCCGGGATCTCAAACCCTGCAGCAGGAACACACACACACACACACACACACTAGGCTTAACACACGTAACCACAGTTGTATGTAGGAAGTGGAAGGGTTAGTCCATACAAACATCTAAGTTATCGTCATGGAAATAGAACGGACTAGTCTAGAACATTCCGATTCACATCAACAGGTGGACCAGCAGGGAGACAGAGACATGGAGGGAGAGGACCAGCAGGGAGACAGAGACATGGAGGGAGAGGACCAGCAGGGAGACAGAGACATGGAGGGAGACAGACCAGCAGGGAGACAGAGACATGGAGGGAGAGGGAGACAGACCAGCAGGGAGACAGAGACATGGAGGAGAGGACCAGCAGGGAGACAGAGACATGGAGGGAGAGGACCAGCAGGGAGACAGAGACATGGAGGGAGAGGACCAGCAGGGAGACAGAGACATGGAGGGAGAGGACCAGCAGGGAGACAGAGACATGGAGAGAGACAGGGAGGGAGAGACGGGGAGAGAGAGAGACAGGGAGGGAGAGAGAGGGAGAGAGAGACGGGGTGTCAGAGACATGGTGAGAGAGACGGGGAGGGAGAGACAGACCGACAGATACAGAGAGACAGAGACAGATACAGGGAGGGAGGGAGAGACAGATACAGGGAGGGAGAGACAGATACAGGGAGGGAGAGACAGACCGACAGTCAAACACAGAGACGGGGAGGGAGAGACAGACCGACAGGGAGGGAGAGACGGGGAGGGAGAGACAGACCGACAGGGAGGGAGAGACAGACCGACAGTCAAACACAGAGACAGGGAGGGAGAGACGGAGAGAGAGACAGACCCGACAGGGAGGAGAGACGGGGAGAGAGAGACGGGGAGAGAGAGACGGGGAGAGAGACAGACCGACAGGGAGAGAGAGACGGCGAGGGAGAGACGGGGAGAGAGACAGACCGACAGGGAGAGAGAGACAGGGAGGGAGAGACGGGGAGGGAGAGACAGACCGACAGGGAGAGAGAGACGGCGAGGGAGAGACGGGGAGAGAGAGACAGACCGACAGGGAGAGAGAGACGGGGAGAGAGAGACGGGGAGAGAGAGACAGGGAGAGAGAGACAGGGAGGGAGAGACAGACCGACAGTCAAACACAGAGACAGGGAGGGGAGAGACGGGGAGGGAGAGACAGACCGACAGTCAAACACAGATACAGGGACGGAGAGACAGACTCACCAAACTCATCCTCCATGGCCATAATGATCTCGACCTGGTCCAAGCTGTCTAACCCCAGGTCCTTCAGGAAGTGGGACGACGTCGCCAGCTGAGGATACAGATAGATCAGAGGAGGTCAGGACAGACAGGGCCGGTCGACAGGTCAGAGGAGGTCAGGACAGACAGGGCTGGTCGATAGATCAGAGGAGGAGGTCAGGACAGACAGGGCCGGTCGACAGGTCAGAGGAGGTCAGGACAGACAGGACTGGTCGATAGATCAGAGGAGGTCAGGACAGACAGGACTGGTCGATAGATCAGAGGAGGTCAGGACAGACAGGACTGGTCGACAGGTCAGAGGAGGTCAGGACAGACAGGGCTGGTCGATAGATCAGAGGAGGTCAGGACAGACAGGGCTGGTCGATAGATCAGAGGAGGTCAGGACAGACAGGACTGGTCGACAGGTCAGGACAGACAGGGCTGGTCGATAGATCAGAGGAGGTCAGGACAGACAGGGCCGGTCGACAGGTCAGAGGAGGTCAGGACAGACAGGGCTGGTCGACAGGTCAGGACAGACAGGGCTGGTCGACAGGTCAGGACAGACAGGGCTGGTCGACAGGTCAGAGGAGGTGAGGACAGACAGGGCTGGTCGACAGGTCAGGACAGACAGGGCTGGTCGACAGGTCAGAGGAGGTCAGGACAGACAGGGCCGGTCGACAGGTCAGGACAGACAGGGCTGGTCGACAGGTCAGAGGAGGTCAGGACAGACAGGGCTGGTCGACAGGTCAGAGGAGGTCAGGACAGACAGGACTGGTCGACAGGTCAGGACAGACAGGGCTGGTCGACAGGTCAGGACAGACAGGGCCGGTCGACAGGTCAGGACAGACAGGGCCGGTCGACAGGTCAGAGGAGGTCAGGACAGACAGGACTGGAAGTCGACAGGTCAGGACAGACAGGGCTGGTCGACAGGTCAGGACAGACAGGGCCGGTCGACAGGTCAGAGGAGGTCAGGACAGACAGGACTGGTCGACAGGTCAGGACAGACAGGGCTGGTCGACAGGTCAGGACAGACAGGGCCGGTCGACAGGTCAGGACAGACAGGGCCGGTCGACAGGTCAGAGGAGGTCAGGACAGACAGGGCTGGTCGACAGGTCAGGACAGACAGGGCCGGTCGACAGGTCAGGACAGACAGGACTGGTCGACAGGTCAGAGGAGGTCAGGACAGACAGGACTGGTCGACAGGTCAGGACAGACAGGGCTGGTCGACAGGTCAGGACAGACAGGGCCGGTCGACAGGTCAGAGGAGGTCAGGACAGACAGGACTGGTCGACAGGTCAGGACAGACAGGGCTGGTCGACAGGTCAGGACAGACAGGGCCGGTCGACAGGTCAGAGGAGGTCAGGACAGACAGGACTGGTCGACAGGTCAGAGGAGGTCAGGACAGACAGGACTGGTCGACAGGTCAGGACAGACAGGGCTGGTCGACAGGTCAGGACAGACAGGGCCGGTCGACAGGTCAGAGGAGGTCAGGACAGACAGGACTGGTCGACAGGTCAGGACAGACAGGGCTGGTCGACAGGTCAGGACAGACAGGGCCGGTCGACAGGTCAGAGGAGGTCAGGACAGACAGGACTGGTCGACAGGTCAGGACAGACAGGGCTGGTCGACAGGTCAGGACAGACAGGGCCGGTCGACAGGTCAGGACAGACAGGGCCGGTCGACAGGTCAGAGGAGGTCAGGACAGACAGGGCTGGTCGACAGGTCAGGACAGACAGGGCCGGTCGACAGGTCAGGACAGACAGGACTGGTCGACAGGTCAGAGGAGGTCAGGACAGACAGGACTGGTCGACAGGTCAGGACAGACAGGGCTGGTCGACAGGTCAGGACAGACAGGGCCGGTCGACAGGTCAGAGGAGGTCAGGACAGACAGGACTGGTCGACAGGTCAGGACAGACAGGGCTGGTCGACAGGTCAGGACAGACAGGGCCGGTCGACAGGTCAGAGGAGGTCAGGACAGACAGGACTGGTCGACAGGTCAGAGGAGGTCAGGACAGACAGGACTGGTCGACAGGTCAGGACAGACAGGGCTGGTCGACAGGTCAGGACAGACAGGGCTGGTCGACAGGTCAGGACAGACAGGGCCGGTCGACAGGTCAGAGGAGGTCAGGACAGACAGGACTGGTCGACAGGTCAGAGGAGGTCAGGACAGACAGGACTGGTCGACAGGTCAGGACAGACAGGGACGTCCTAGATCTGCAGTCCTACTCTGAGATACACTACATGACTCAAAAGTATGTGGACACCTACTCATCCAAAATCATGGGCGTTAACCATTTTGAAAGGGTGTCCACATACTTTTGTATTTATATAACAGCTGGGTCTAATCGATGATGTTAAAATGTCTATTTACTCGGTTCCATCTGACTGCTGCAATCCACTGTCTCATCAGCCCAGCCAGGCAATTTATAAACTTCATCTCCACTATAAAAAGCATCTAGACATGATCTCATATTTCTTTTAGGACTAACATTTAGTTTTCAACAGCGGAGATTTGTATAAACCTTTACTGTCTGTCTCTCCGACATTTACAACATTGAATTAGAAGATTGAAATAGTCTCCAGTCGTCCCGTAGTAATGAACGTGTCGGGACGAGACAGACAGGCAGACAGACAGTGTTTCTCAGCCAGTCGAAATCATGAATCAGCCGTCATCGTTTTTATGGATCAAAACAAAGAAATGACAACTGAAAAAAGGTTGAAACGAAGTGCAGCTAGTTTGCAGTATTTCCAGATTCAGTTTGTTTTATTTCATCTTTATTTAACCAGGTGGCTAGTTGAGAACAAGTCCTTTATTTAACCAGGTGGGCTAGTTGAGAACAAGTCCTTTATTTAAGCAGGTGGGCTAGTTGAGAACAAGTCCTTTATTTAACCAGGTAGGCCAGTTGAGAACAAGTCCTTTATTTAACCAGGTGGGCTAGTTGAGAACAAGTCCTTTATTTAAGCAGGTGGGCTAGTTGAGAACAAGTCCTTTATTTAACCAGGTAGGCCAGTTGAGAACAAGTCCTTTATTTAACCAGGTAGGCCAGTTGAGAACAAGTCCTTTATTTAACCAGGTGGGCCAGTTGAGAACAAGTCCTTTATTTAACCAGGTAGTCTAGTTGAGAACAAGTTCTCATTTACAACTGCTACCTGGCCAAGATAAAGCAAAGCAGTTCGACACTTAGAGTTACACATGGAGTAAAACAAACATACAGTCAATAACACAGTAGAAAAATAAGTCTATATACAATGTGAGCAAATGAGGTAAGATTAGGGAGGTAAGGCAATAAATAGGCCAGAGTGGTGAAGTAATTACAATATAGCAATTAAACACTGGAGTGATAGGATGTACAGAGGATGAATGTGCAAGTAGAGATACTGGGGTGCAAAGGAGCAAGATAGATAAATAAATAAATACAGTATGGGGATGCGGTAGATTGGATGGGCTAGTTTGAAGTGATTGTGTTTAGCTGTGTTGTAGCTCCTCTGAACAACAGTGTCCTGACGAGTGAGCACATTTTCTATACCAGGTGAAATCGCACCTCATTAACCCATTGTTATGGATTTATCCAAATAAACGTCACTAGAAAACAGCTTAAACAAATGTAAATGCAGCTAAACTTTTTGACGTGATTGTAAATTAGCTGTAGTTGGCTAGCTGAGGGATAAGAACGTAGCCAGCCAGTATGGCACGAAAGACTGGGTCCATAGATACAGAACCAAAAGACTGAACGACCGGGTCGCGTCCATAGATACAGAACCAAAAGACTGAACGACTGGGTCACGTCCATAGATACAGAACCAAAAGACTGAACGACCGGGTCGCGTCCATAGATACAGAACCAAAAGACTGAACGACTGGGTCACGTCCATAGATACAGAACCAAAAGACTGAACGACTGGGTCACGTCCATAGATACAGAACGACCGGGTCACGTCCATAGATACAGAACATAAAAGACTGAACGACCGGGTCACGTCCATAGATACAGAACGACTGGGTCTCGTCCATAGATACAGAACATAAAGACTGAACGACTGGGTCTCTGGCAACCGACCCGATCGAACGAACGACCAGCCAGATTGGGTAGCCACCTTAGGACTTGTGTCGGGACTAAATCTTGTTGGAAGGAGGAAATGGTATGAATAAATGTATCATAGATAAGGAGTGTTGACTGATCCTAGACACGTGGGGTGTAAATCCACTACACACCAAACAGACCCATGAGGAAACGAATGGAACGAAACAGAAGAGAATATGTCCAATAGAAGAAACTGTCTTGTTTTCGCCTGGACTAATGATTACACCACCGGTATTCCTAGTCTCAAAACCGCAGCCCGTCTGGTGTTCAACCTTCCCAAGTTCTCTCACGTCACTCCGCTCCTCCGCTCTCTCCACTGGCTTCCAGTCGAAGCTCGCATCCGCTACAAGACCATGGTGCTTGCCTACGGAGCTGTGAAGGGAACGGCACCTCCGTACCTTCAGGCTCTGATCAGGCCCTACACCCAAACAAGGGCACTGCGTTCATCCACCTCTGGCCTGCTCGCCTCCCTACCTCTGAGGAAGCACAGTTCCCGCTCAGCCCAGTCAAAACTGTTCGCTGCTCTGGCACCCCAATGGTGGAACAAGCTCCCTCACGACGCCAGGACAGCGGAGTCAATCACCACCTTCCGGAGACACCTGAAACCCCACCTCTTTAAGGAATACCTGGGATAGAATATAGTAATCCTTCTAACCCCCCCCCTTAAAAGATTTAGATGCACTATTGTAAAGTGGTTGTTCCACTGGATATCATAAGGTGAATCCACCAATTTGTAAGTCGCTCTGGATAAGAGCATCTGCTAAATGACTTAAATGTAAACGTCCAAAGCGAGCCGCGGTGCCTCGGGGTCGGTCCTTACCTTCTCTGGGTTGATCTTGTCGTAGAGTTTCAGAACGTACATGACTCGTTCTTTAATGCTTTCAATGGTGAGGGGAGGCAGGTCTCCATACTGTCTACAAGGACACTCCCACTGAGCTAGAGATCTAGAGAGAAGAAGAAGGACAGGAAGGAAGAAAGGGTTCAGAGATCATAACACTTCTGCACCCATTTGACCAATCAAGCAGTTTAGTTCAAGCCTAGGTAATAGCTAGCTAGCTAATGTTACAGATGTCCACCGCATTGTATTTGGTGCACAAGTCGTCATCCTGTCACAACAACCCCAGGTCTTTATAATAGATAAGAGTTACACATTTACTTTAGATTAAATTTTAAAAAGTGTCAATCGACTGTCATCTAGCTAGTACACATAGTAATGCTAGGCTAACAGTACAGTACTTGATTGTACCACAGATGAATAGTTTGAACATATTAGCTTAGCTAGGCTAACGCATGAGACCACAGTCGGTTGTTTTGTAACGTAAATTCATGCAGCATTCAAACTATGCATTTTTTTCAGAGACAGTTTCGTTGAATTAGCAATGGACCCGGTTTTAAGACATTGGCGTGCAAAGTGACCGGATAGCAAGCTAGCTAACACAGTGACCGGATAGCAAGCTAGTTAGCACAGTGACCGGATAGCAAGCTAGCTAGCACAGTGACCGGATAGCAAGCTAGCTAGCACAGTGACCGGATAGCAAGCTAGCTAACACAGTGACCGGATAGCAAGCTAGCTAACACAGTGACCGGATAGCAAGCTAGCTAACACAGTGACCGGATAGCAAGTTAGCTAGCACAGCGACCGGATAGCAAGCTAGCTAGCACAGCGACCGGATAGCAAGCTAGCTAGCACAGCGACCGGATAGCAAGCTAGCTAGCACAGCGACCGGATAGCAAGCTAACTAGCACAGCGACCGGATAGCAAGTTAGCTAGCACAAGTTACGGATTTTATTGGAAAGACACTGGTAGGTCAATGTGCAATCCAGTACTGCTAGGCCACAACAGCGACAAAAACATGTCAATGTTATTCAAGACTAACCTGCGTTTGTTCAATCCACCGTGTCCGCTGACTGCTGGCAATGAAGGAGAACGGTCGGTGGTTCAATAGGACCGGACCAGCTGCGGCTCTCAATGCAATGTTACCCGACGAGAGTCTCACAGAAGACCGGGCGAGTTGGCGGACACACTGCGCTAGGACACGGGACGCCATGATTGAAACTAAAATACGGTGCAAAGTAAAACACGCGTTTAGATGACAAGCGGGAGTTTCCACTAGATAGCACAGCCACAAAGTCAAAGGGAAAAAGAGGTCAAATGTGCGCAGGCGCACTGGTTATTATAAAAAAAATAAAAAATAACGCCGATATTTAATATGATTTGGTTTTTATTTATTCACTATAACGTCATTATAATGCTTTCTCGTATGTTTTTATTATTTTATTAAATTGGAATGATGTAAAAAAAAAAAAAAATGTTGACTTTGGTTGAATTTTGTCGCAACATCGGGTAACCGATCATTCTATGCGTAAATCACCAGAACAAAACAAAAAAATCTATTATATTCAAATTTCGTCGATCATTAACAATGATGTTAATTCTTTAAACACACATATTTTAATTTTAGTTGAATATGACTTATTATTTGTGAGCGGAAGTGTTTTCCACCATCATCATCATCGATGTTGCAGTGCTCTGCTAGTAGGGTCTGAAGGGAGCGGTAGACAGCAGAGCAAAACAAACCACAGAAAACTCGTTTTTCTGTACATTTACAAACAACAACAACAACAATTACAATCATGGAATTGTGTGAGATACTGTACAACAAGGCGGAATACATTGAAACGGTAATATTCGGTGTTTATTTGACTAGATAACGTTAACGATTAGCAAGTTAGCTAGCTAGCTAGCGTTTAGCTCATTGGTATTTACACTGAGTATACAAAACATTAAGAACACCTTCCTAATATCATAACAGCCTCAATTCATCAGAGGCATGGACTCTACAAGGTGTAGAAAGCGTCCCACAGGGATGCTGGTCCATGTTGACTCCAATGCTCCCCACAGTTGTGTCCAGTTGGCTGGATGTCCTTTGGGTGGTGCACCAGTCTTGATACACACGGGGAAACTGTTTGAGCGTGGAAAAACCCAGCAGCTTTGCAGTTCTTGACACAAACCGGTGCACCTGGCACCTACTACCATAACCCCCGTTCAAAGGCACTTCAATATTTTTGTCTTGTCCGTTCACCTTCTGAATGGCAAACATACAATGTCTCAAATCCTTTAACCTGTCTCCTCCCCTTCTTCATCTACACTGATTGAAGTGGATTTAACAAGTGACATCAATAAGGGATCATTTCACCTGGATTCACCTGGTCAGTTTATGTTATGGAAAGAGCAGGTGTTTTTAATGTTGTGTATACACAGTGCACAGTCAATGCACTGAACCAGCATTGCTAGCTAGGTCACTTAGCCAGCTAGCTAGCCAGCTGAATTGACAAGGCACCGATTACAGTTTGCATCAAGCGGTGGTCTGTAAACCTTGTAGCTAAGTCAGTGCCGTTTATACCAACCTGTCAGCATGTCCACTGTCCCTCTCAGGCGTCCGGTAACAAAGTGAGCAGGCAGTCGGTGCTGTGCGGCAGTCAGAACATCGTCCTCAACGGCAAAGTAAGTAACAACAAGCTATACCGGTAATAAACCATGAGATGGGACTATACATGTAATAAACCATGATTCTCCCTCCCTGTCTGTCTCCCTCCCTCCCTGTCTCCCTCCCTCCCTGTCTATCTCCCTCCCTGTCTCCTGCCCTCCCTGTCTGTGTCACCCTCCCTGTCTGCATGTCTGTCTGTCTGTCTGTCTGTCTGTCTGTCTGTCTGTCTGTCTGCCTCCCTGCCTGTCTGTCTGTCTGCCTGTCTGTCTGTCTGTCTGTCTGTCTGTCTGTCTGTCTGTCTGTCTGTCTGTCTGTCTGTCTGTTCCAGACTATAGTAATGAATGACTGTATAATCCGTGGAGACCTGGCCAATGTCAGGGTGGGGAGGCACTGTGTTGTGAAGAGCCGCAGTGTCATTCGACCGCCGTTCAAAAAATTCAGCAAAGGGTGAGTTCTGCTCAACTTCTTCTAGACCAGGGGTCCCCTCTTCTAGACCAGGGGTCTCCAACCTCTTCTAGACCAGGGGTCTCCTCTTCTAGACCAGGGGTCCCCTCTTCTAGACCAGGGGTCTCCAACCTCTTCTAGACCAGGGGTCCCCAACCTCTTCTAGACCAGGGGTCTCCTCTTCTAGACCAGGGGTCTCCTCTTCTAGACCAGGGGTCTCCTCTTCTAGACCAGGGGTCCCCTCTTCTAGACCAGGGGTCTCCTCTTCTAGACCAGGGTCTCCTCTTCTAGACCAGGGGGTCCCCTCTTCTAGACCAGGGGTCTCCTCTTCTAGACCAGGGGGTCTCCAACCTCTTCTAGACCAGGGGTCCCCTCTTCTAGACCAAGGGGTCTCCTCTTCTAGACCAGGGGTCTCCTCTTCTAGACCAGGGGTCGCCAACCTCTTCTAGACCAGGGGTCGCCAACCTCTTCTAGACCAGGGGTCTCCTCTTCTAGACCAGGGGTCTCCAACCTCTTCTAGACCAGGGGTCTCCTCTTCTAGACCAGGGGTCCCTCTTCTAGACTAGGGGTCGCCAACCTTTTCTAGACCAGGGGTCTCCTCTTCTAGACCAGGGGTCCCCTCTTCTAGACCAGGGGTCTCCTCTTCTAGACCAGGGGTCCCCTCTTCTAGACCAGGGGTCTCCTCTTCTAGACCAGGGGGTCTCCTCTTCTAGACCAGGGGTCTCCTCTTCTAGACCAGGGGTCCCCTCTTCTAGACCAGGGGTCTCCTCTTCTAGACCAGGGGTCTCCTCTTCTAGACCAGAGGTCCCCTCTTCTAGACCAGGGGTCCCCTCTTCTAGACCAGGGGTCCCCTCTTCTAGACCAGGGGTCTCCTCTTCTAGACCAGGGGTCCCCTCTTCTAGACCAGGGGTCTCCTCTTCTAGACCAGAGGTCCCCCTCTTCTAGACCAGGGGTCTCCAACCTCTTCTAGACCAGGGGTCTCCAACCTCTTCTAGAGCAGGGGTCCCCTCTTCTAGACCAGGGTCTCCTCTTCTAGACCAGGGGTCCCCTCTTCTAGACCAGGGGTCCCCTCTTCTAGACCAGGGGTCTCCTCTTCTAGACCAGGGGTCTCCTCTTCTAGACCAGAGGTCCCTCTTCTAGACCAGGGGTCCCCTCTTCTAGACCAGGGGTCTCCTCTTCTAGACCAGGGGTCGCCAACCTTTTCTAGACCAGGGGTCGCCAACCTTTTCTAGACCAGGGGTCTCCTCTTCTAGACCAGGGGTCTCCTCTTCTAGACCAGGGGTCCCCTCTTCTAGACCAGGGTCTCCTCTTCTAGACCAGGGGTCTCCTCTTCTAGACCAGAGGTCCCCTCTTCTAGACCAGGGGTCCCCTCTTCTAGACCAGGGGTCCCCTCTTCTAGACCAGGGGTCCCCTCTTCTAGACCAGGGGTCTCCTCTTCTAGACCAGGGGTCCCCTCTTCTAGACCAGGGGTCCCCTCTTCTAGACCAGAGGTCCCCTCTTCTAGACCAGGGGGTCTCCAACCTCTTCTAGACCAGGGGTCTCCAACCTCTTCTAGACCAGGGGTCTCCAACCTCTTCTAGACCAGGGGTCTCCTCTTCTAGACCAGGGGTCTCCTCTTCTAGACCAGGGGTCCCCTCTTCTAGACCAGGGGTCCCCTCTTCTAGACCAGGGTCTCCTCTTCTAGACCAGGGGTCTCCTCTTCTAGACCAGGGGTCCCCTCTTCTAGACCAGGGGTCTCCTCTTCTAGACCAGGGGTCCCTCTTCTAGACTAGGGGTCGCCAACCTTTTCTAGACCAGGGGTCGCCAACCTTTTCTAGACCAGGGGTCTCCTCTTCTAGACCAGGGGTCCCTCTTCTAGACCAGGGGTCTCCTCTTCTAGACCAGGGGTCCCCTCTTCTAGACCAGGGGTCTCCTCTTCTAGACCAGGGGTCCCCTTCTAGACCAGGGGTCTCCTCTTCTAGACCAGGGGTCCCTCTTCTAGACCAGGGGTCTCCTCTTCTAGACCAGGGTCTCCTCTTCTAGACCAGGGGTCCCTCTTCTAGACCAGGGGTCCCCTCTTCTATACCAGGGGTCCCTCTTCTAGACCAGGGGTCTCCTCTTCTAGACCAGGGGTCCCCTCTTCTAGACCAGGGGTCTCCTCTTCTAGACCAGAGGTCCCTCTTCTAGACCAGGGGTCTCCAACCTCTTCTAGACCAGGGGTCTCCAACCTCTTCTAGACCAGGGGTCCCTCTTCTAGACCAGGGGTCTCCTCTTCTAGACCAGGGGGTCCCCTCTTCTAGACCAGGGGGTCCCCTCTTCTAGACCAGGGGTCTCCTCTTCTAGACCAGGGGTCTCCTCTTCTAGACCAGAGGTCCCCTCTTCTAGACCAGGGGTCTCCAACCTCTTCTAGACCAGGGTCTCCAACCTCTTCTAGACCAGGGGTCTCCAACCTCTTCTAGACCAGGGGTCTCCAACCTCTTCTAGACCAGGGTTCCCCTCTTCTAGACCAGGGGTCTCCTCTTCTAGACCAGGGGTCCCCTCTTCTGGACCAGGGGTCTCCTCTTCTAGACCAGGGGTCTCCTCTTCTAGACCAGGGGTCCCTCTTCTAGACCAGGGGTCTCCAACCTCTTCTAGACCAGGGGTCTCCAACCTCTTCTAGACCAGGGGTCTCCCAACCTCTTCTAGACCAGGGGTCCCCTCTCTTCTTCTGTGACCAGGGGTCTCCTCTTCTGGACCAGGGGTCTCCTCTTCTAGACCAGGGGTCCCCTCTTTAGACCAGGGGTCCCCTCTTCTAGACCAGGGCTCTCCTCTTCTAGACCAGGGGTCTCCTCTTCTAGACCAGGGGTCTCCTCTTCTAGACCAAGGGTCCCCTCTTCTAGACCAGGGTCTCCTCTTTTCGACCAGGGGTCCCCTCTTCTAGACCAGGGTCTCCTCTTCTAGACCAGGGGTCCCCTCTTCTAGACCAGGGGTCCCTCTTCTAGACCAGGGGTCCCCTCTTCTAGACCAGGGGTCTCCCTCTTCTAGACCAGAGGTCCCCTCTTCTAGACCAGGGGTCTCCTCTTCTAGACCAGGGGTCTCCAACCTCTTCTAGACCAGGGGTCTCCTCTTCTAGACCAGGGGTCCCCTCTTCTAGACCAGGGGTCTCCTCTTCTAGACCAGGGGTCCCTCTTCTAGACCAGGGGTCTCCAACCTCTTCTAGACCAGGGGTCTCCAACCTCTTCTAGACCAGGGGTCTCCTCTTCTAGACCAGGGTCTCCTCTTCTAGACCAGGGGTCCCCTCTTCTAGACCAGGGGTCTCCTCTTCTAGACCAGAGGTCCCCTCTTCTAGACCAGGGGTCTCCTCTTCTAGACCAGGGGTCCCCCTCTTCTAGACCAGGGGTCCCCTCTTCTAGACCAGGGTCTCCTCTTCTGGACCAGGGGTCCCCTCTTCTAGACCAGGGGTCCCTCTTTCTAGACCAGGGGTCTCCTCTTCTAGACCAGGGGTCCCCTCTTCTAGACCAGGGGTCTCCTCTTCTAGACCAGGGTCTCCAACCTCTTCTAGACCAGGGGTCCCCTCTTCTAGACCAGGGTCTCCAACCTCTTCTAGACCAGGGGGTCTCCAACCTCTTCTAGACCAGGGGTCTCCAACCTCTTCTAGACCAGGGGTCTCCTCTTCTAGACCAGGGGTCTCCAACCTCTTCTAGACCAGGGGTCCCCTCTTCTAGACCAGGGGTCTCCTCTTCTAGACCAGGGGTCCCCCTATTCTAGACCAGGGGTCCCCTATTCTAGACCAGGGGTGTTGTTGTTTCTGCTGTTTTGGACCTACTGCTGCTGCATGACGTCGTGACCCAGTCGATACACACGATCATGATGTAGTTGTGTGTAAGTTAATGTTGAACGTCCAGTGTAGCAGGTCTCTGTGGTCTGACCTCTAACCCCTTGTCCTCCAGAGTGGCCTTCTTCCCGCTGCACATCGGAGACCATGTGTTTATAGAGGAGGACTGTGTGGTGAACGCTGCTCAGATCGGATCTTACGTACACATCGGGAAGAACTGTGTCATCGTGAGTTACACAGAGTCTCACACACACACACACACACAGTTATACACACACACACACACACAGTTACACACACACACACAGAGTCACACACACACACAGAGTCACACACACAGAGTCACACACACACACACACACACAGAGTTACACAAACACACACACACTCACAGACACACACACACTGGCCGCGGGAACATTCAGGTCCTAAATCTGGGCCATGTGATGCTTGAAAGGCAACATTTCACTGGCCAGACGGGCTAGCCGGGTCCATGTTCTACTAGCCCGGTCTGAACAGTGCTAGCCGGTCCATGTTCTACTAGCCTGGTCTGAACAGTACTAGCCGGGTCCATGTTCTACTAGCCTGGTCTGAACAGTGCTAGCCGGGTCCATGTTCTACTAGCCTGGTCTGAACAGTGCTAGCCTTTGGCTAGCGGGCTAGTTGGGTCCATGTTCTACCAGCCTGGTCTGAACAGTGCTAGCCGGGTCCATGTTCTACTAGCCTGGTCTGAACAGTACTAGCCGGGTCCATGTTCTACTAGCCTGGTTCTGAACAGTGCTAGCCTCTGGCTAGCGGGCTAGTTGGGTCCATGTTCTACTAGCCTGGTCTGAACAGTGCTGGCCGGTCCATGTTCTACTAGCCTGGTTCGAACAGTGCTAGCCTCTGGCTAGCGAGCTAGTTGGGTCCATGTTCTACTAGCCTGGTCTGCACAGTGCTAGCCGGGTCCATGTTCTACTAGCCTGGTCTGAACAGTACTAGCCGGGTCCATGTTCTACTAGCCTGGTCTGAACAGTGCTAGCCTCTGGCTAGCGAGCTAGTTGGGTCCATGTTCTACTAGCCTGGTCTGAACAGTACTAGCCGGTCCATGTTCTACTAGCCTGGTCTGAACAGTGCTAGCCACTGGCTAGCGGGCTAGTTGGGTCCATGTTCTACTAGCCTGGTCTGAACAGTGCTAGTCTCTGGCTAGCGGGCTAGCTTCATTAGATTCCCTGTTACAGGGTAATACGTGATTGTATTCATTACAGGGTAGTCACTCCTACACTGACTGGGGCCGGGAGTCACTCCTACACTGACTGGGCCCGGGAGTCACTCCCACACTGACTGGGCCGGGAGTCACTCCCACACTGACTGGGCCCGGGAGTCACTCCCACACTGACTGAGCCGGGAGTCACTCCCACACTGACTGGGGCCAGGAGTCACTCCCACACTGACTGAGCCGGGAGTCACTTCCACACTGACTGGGCCGGAGTCACTTCCACACTGACTGGGCCGGGAGTCACTTCCACACTGACTGGGGCCGGGAGTCACTCCCACACTGACTGGGGCCTGGAGTCACTCCCCACACTGACTGGGGCCTGGAGTTACTCCCACACTGACTGGGCC
>NW_025549085.1:0-57871 GCF_905237065.1 Salmo salar | reverse complement strand
TCTGTGTAGGATATAAACCAGGTCTCTGTGTAGGATATTAACCGGTCTCTTTTGTGTAGGATATTAACCGGTCTCTCTGATACAACTCGCTCTGTGTAGGATATTAACCGGTTTTCTGTGTAGGATATTAACCGGTTCTCTCTGTGTAGGATATTAACCAGGTCTTGTGTAGATAATAACGGGTCTCCTCCTGTGTAGGATATTAACCAGGTCTCTCTGTGTAGGATATTAACCGGTCTCTCTCTGTGTAGGATATTAACCGGGTCTCTCTCTCTGTGTAGGATATTAACTGGTCTCTCTCTCTGTGTAGGATATTAACCAGGTCTCTCTCTCTGTGTGGGATATTAACCAGGTCTCTCTCTCTGTGTAGGATATTACCGGGTCTCTCTCTCTCGTGTAGGATATTAACCTGGTCTCTCTCTGTGTAGGATATTAACCTGGGTCTCTCTCTCTGTGTAGGATATTAACCGGGTCTCTCTCTCTGTGTAGGATATTAACCGGCTCTCTCTCTGTAGGATATTAACCGGTCTCTCTCTGTGTAGGATATTAACCGGTCTCTCTCTCTGTGTAGGATATTCCGGGTCTCTCTCTGTGTAGGATATTAACTTGGGTCTCTCTCTCTGTGAAGGATATTAACCGGGTCTCTCTCTCTGTGAAGGATATTAACCGGTCTCTCTCTCTGTGAAGGATATAACCGGGTCTCTCTCTCGTGAAGGATATTAACCGGGTCTCTCTCTCTGTGTAGGATATTAACCGGGTCTCTCTCTCTGTGTAGGATATTAACTGGGTCTCTCTCTCTGTGAAGGATATTAACCTTGGGTCTCTCTCTGTGTAGGATATTAACCGGGTCTCTCTCTGTGAAGGATATTAACGGGTCTCTCTCTGTAGTAGGATATTAACCGGTCTCTCTCTCGTGAAGGATATTAACCGGGTCTCTCTCTCTCTGTGTAGGATATTAACCGGGTCTCTCTCTCGTGTAGGATATTAACCGGGTCTCTCTCTGTGCAAGGATATTAACCGGGTCTCTCTCTCTCTGTGTAGGATATTAACCGGGTCTCTCTGTGTAGGATATTAACCGGGTCTCTCTCTGTGTTTCAGATGAACAAATCAGTGAACAAGCAGGAGGATGCCTGGATGACCCAGTTTGTTAAACAGTTCAACAACATGAACTACGTTGTGAGTATGCAGCCTTGAACCTTGAACCCTCAAAATCAAATGCTGTTTTTTGTAACAACTCACCGAATACAACAGGCGTAGTAGAACTTTACCGTGAAACGCTGACTGACGAGCCCTTCCCCGACGACCGACGGAGCCCTTCCCCCGACGGAGCCTTCCGCCGACGGAGCCCTTCCCCCGACGAGCCCTCCCCCGACGAGCCCCCCGACGGAGCCCTTCCCCGACGGAGCCTTCCCCGACGGAGCCCTCGACGACCCGACGGAACCCTTCTCCCCGACGACCCGACGGAGCCCTAGCACTACGCAGCTGATTTTTAATAACCAACTCTTCATCAAACTTTTTGATTTATTTCAATCAGCTGGTTTCTCCACTTTGGGATGTGAAGTCCTAAATGGAGGTTAGGAATTGTCCTTCTGTTGGTCCAGAAGTGCTTGGTGGTCACATGAGATAATAGTATGATCTTTCTGCACCAAAAATAAAGATAGAAACTCAAGAAAAGTTGTTAAATAGCGAAGAGGGGTTGGAACTCGTCAGATGTCGCCCTTCAGGGTAATCTGTTCCCTGAACCCGACCCTTCAGGTGGGACTGTAACCGGTCTTGGGTTTTCTGTTCCCTGAACCCGACCCTTCAGGTGGGACTGTAACCGGTCTTGGGTTTTCTGTTCCCTGAACCCAACCCCTTCAGGTGGGACTGTAACCGGTCTTGGGTTTTCTTGTTCCCTGAACCCGACCCTTCAGGTGGGACTGTAACAGGCCTTGGGTGGACTTATGTGTAACAGATCTGCCTGCTAGACCTGAGAGCGAGATGATAAATAATTGTACAATTTCTGCTGCTGCACTTGCAAACCTCTGCCTCCAGGGGCAGCAGCACTACCACTAGACCAGCCCCCCAGCACATTAGTGGACTCTCTCTCTTTCGCTCTCTCTTTCGCTCTCTCTTCGCTCTCTCTTTCGCTCTCTCTCTCTCTCTCTCTCTCGCCTCTCTCTGCCGTCTCTCTCTCTCGTCTCTCTCTGTCTCTCTCTCTCTCGTCTGACCTATCTTTCCCTCTCTCTGTCCATCCCCTAGAGGGACTCTCCTGAAGACTTGTCGAAGAGCAATAAGATGGAGATGGGAGGAGGGATGATGTCAGACAAGCGTATGGATGTGAACATGGGAGAGTACAGTGGAGTGATGGGGAAAAACCCCTGCCTCCAGGCACCAGATTCACAAAGAGCCTTCCATGGAGAGAAGCCCTTACTACGACAAGGTACTGTCTTGTGTGTTGCTCTTTCCTCTGTCTGTGTGGTGTACCGTCTCCCAGCGCTGCACTGCCCCTGGTGGTAGCTCAGTGTTATATCAGAATGTAGCCCCCTGGTGGTAGCTCAGTGATATATCAGAATGTAGCCCCCTGGTGGTAGCTCAGTGATATATCAGAATGTAGCCCCCTGGTGGTAGCTCAGTGATATATCAGAATGTAGTCCCCTGGTGGTAGCTCAGTGTTATATCAGAATGTAGTCCCCTGGTGGTAGCTCAGTGTTATATCAGAATGTAGTCCCCTGGTGGTAGCTCAGTGATATATCAGAATGTAGTCCCCTGGTGGTAGCTCAGTGTTATATCAGAATGTAGTCCCCTGGTGGTAGCTCAGTGATATATCAGAATGTAGTCCCCCTGGTGGTAGCTCAGTGATATATCAGAATGTAGTCCCCTGGTGGTAGCTCAGTGATATATCAGAATGTAGTCCCCTGGTGGTAGCTCAGTGTTATATCAGAATGTAGTCCCCTGGTGGTAGCTCAGTGATATATCAGAATGTAGTCCCCTGGTGGTAGCTCAGTGTTATATCAGAATGTAGTCCCCTGGTGGTAGCTCAGTGATATATCAGAATGTAGTCCCCTGGTGGTAGCTCAGTGTTATATCAGAATGTAGTCCCCTGGTGGTAGCTCAGTGTTATATCAGAATGTAGTCCCTGGTGGTAGCTCAGTGATATATCAGAATGTAGTCCCCTGGTGGTAGCTCAGTGATATATCAGAATGTAGTCCCCTGGTGGTAGCTCAGTGTTATATCAGAATGTAGTCCCCTGGTGGTAGCTCAGTGTTATATCAGAATGTAGTCCCCTGGTGGTAGCTCAGTGTTATATCAGAATGTAGTCCCCTGGTGGTAGCTCAGTGTTATATCAGAATGTAGTCCCCTGGTGGTAGCTCAGTGTTATATCAGAATGTAATCCCCCTGGTGGTAGCTCAGTGATATATCAGAATGTAGTCCCCTGGTGGTAGCTCAGTGTTATATCAGAATGTAGTCCCCTGGTGGTAGCTCAGTGTTATATCAGAATGTAGTCCCCTGGTGGTAGCTCAGTGATATATCAGAATGTATTCCCCTGGTGGTAGCTCAGTGGATATATCAGAATGTAGTCCCCTGGTGGTAGCTCAGTGTTATATCAGAATGTAGTCCCCTGGTGGTAGCTCAGTGTTATATCAGAATGTAGTCCCCTGGTGGTAGCTCAGTGGATATATCAGAATGTAGTCCCCTGGTGGTAGCTCAGTGTTATATCAGAATGTATTCCCCTGGTGGTAGCTCAGTGTTATATCAGAATGTAGTCCCCTGGTGGTAGCTCAGTGTTATATCAGAATGTAGTCCCCTGGTGGTAGCTCAGTGACATAAAAAAGCTTTGGCTTTCTTTCTCCTGTCGCTTCTCTGGCTTCCTCTCCTCCTGTTGTCTTTCTCCCCTCCATCCTCTGGGGCCTCCTCTCTCCTCCCTCCTTCTCTTTCTCCCTCCATCCTCTGGGGCCTCCTCTCCTCCCTCTCTTTCTCCCTCCATCCTCTGGGGCCTCCTCTCCTCCTGCTGTCTTTCTCTCTCCTCCCCTTGATTTCCACGATGTCATGCCTCTTCCTCATCTGTCCTTGCCTCTGCAGCTCTCCCTGCCGCTCTCTGCTTACGATAGATCCGCCTCGGGAGGAGCTCTCCTCCAATCACGGCATGAGCTTTTCCCCTCCCACTCTGCTCAGCCTATCCCCTCTCTCTGCTCAGGGCAGGCTCCCACCCCCTCTGTCTCTGAGGCTGGTAGGCAGGTGAGTGGTTACTGCTGCTCTTGAATATAGTGTGTGTGTGAACAATCTGTCTGAAGTGTGTGTATCCTGTGTGTTTGTCTTCTTAACGTGTGTGTGTGTGTGTGTTTTTCAGAATGTAAATTCCATGTACGGCAGCAGTGTAGCCCCCGTCTCATAACGCTCCCCAGCCCCTCAACTCAGCCCAGAACAATCTCCGTAACCAAGTGCCTCCACCCGTCCTGTCCTCTCAGGTACACACACACACACACACACACACACACACACACACACACACACACACACCACACCTGGTGTGATTATCTAAAAATGTGAACCAGAAGGTCCCTTTTAAAGGGGATGTGAACCAGGGGGTCCCTTTTAAAGGGGATGTGAACCAGGGGGTCCCTTTTAAAGGGGATGTGAACCAGGGGGTCCCTTTTTAAAGGGGATGTGAACCAGGGGGTCCCTTTTAAAGGGGATGTGAACCAGGGGGTCCCTTTTAAAGGGGATGTGAACCAGGGGGTCCCTTTTAAAGGGGATGTGAACCAGGGGGTCCCTTTTAAAGGGGATGTGAACCAGGGGGTCCCTTTTAAAGGGGATGTGAACCAGGGGGTCCCTTTTAAAGGGGATGTGAACCAGGGGGTCCCTTTTAAAGGGGATGTGAACCAGGGGGTCCCTTTTAAAGGGGATGTGAACCAGGGGGTCCCTTTTAAAGGGGATGTGAACCAGGGGGTCCCTTTTAAAGGGGATGTGAACCAGGGGGTCCCTTTTTAAAGGGGATGTTCAGCCTCCTGAAGGTCCAACAATATTCTCCCCATTGCCTTATTATTGACATCTCTACTGATCTAGTTGTCCTCCCAGTGCAGGAGGTCTGAGTCTGTAATACTGATCGAGCTGTCCTCCCAGTGCAGGAGGTCTGAGTCTGTCCTACTCATCCCAGTGCAGGAGGTCTGAGTCTGTAATACTGATCTAGCTGTCCTCCCAGTGCAGGAGGTCTGAGTCTATAATACTGATCTAGTTGGCGTGACTGTGTTCCAGGTCCCTCCCTCTCTACTGAAGTACCCTCCCAGTGCAGGAGGTCTGAACCTGTTTGGTCCACAGCAGGTCGCTGTTCTCAACCAGCTGTCTCAGCTCAACCAGCTGTCTCAACTCAACCAGCTTAACCAGTTACAGGTGAACACACACACACACACACACACACACACACACACACCTCTCTAACACTTAATTCCAGTGAACTGGGATGTAAAATGTTGTGTAGTTCCTGACGAGGTGGTTTTGTCTCCGCAGCGTCTCCTCCTCCAGTCGCAGCAGCAGCAGAGGACCATGCCTGGTGGACAGCAGCAGAATCACAGACCCATCCCTGGTGGACACCAGCAGCAACAGGTACATACTGGCTCTCTGTCTGGCTGGCTCTGTGTCTGGCTGGCTGTGTCTCTGTGTCTGGCTGTGTCTCTGTCTGGCTGGCTGTGTCTCTGTGTCTGGCTGTGTCTCTGTGTCTGGCTGTGTCTCTGTGTCTGGCTGTGTCTCTGTGCTGGCTGGCTGTCTCTGTGCTGGCTGGCTGGCTCTGTGTCTGGCTGTGTCTCTGTGTCTGGCTGTGTCTCTGTGTCTGGCTGTGTCTCTGTGTCTGGCTGTGTCTCTGTGTCTGGCTGTGTCTCTGTGTCTGGCTGTGTCTCTCTGTCTGGCTGTGGCTCTGTCTGTGTCTGTGTCTGGCTGTGGCTCTGTCTGTGTCTGTGTCTGGCTGTGGCTCTGTCTGTCTGGCTGGCTGTGGCTCTGTCTGTCTGGCTGGCTGTGGCTCTGTCTGTCTGGCTGGCTGTGGCTCTGTCTGTCTGGCTGGCTGTGGCTCTGTCTAATGCTGTAGTCTGTATATAGTCTAGTACAGACTAATGGGGCAGTCTGTATGTGGGGCAGTCTATGTGGGGCAGTCTGTGTCTAGGGCAGTCTGTGTCTAGGGTAGTCTGTATATGGGGCAGTCTGTGTCTAGGGTAGTCTGTGTCTAGGGTAGTCTGTGTCTAGGGTAGTCTGTGTCTAGGGTAGTCTGTATACGGGGCAGTCTGTCTGTAAAGGGGCAGTCTGTCTGTATACCGGGCAGTCTGTCTGTATATGGGGCAGTCTGTATATGGGGCAGTCTGTATATGGTGCAGTCTGTATATGGGGCAGTCTGTATATAGTACAGTACAGACTAATGGGTGCAGTCTGTATATAGGGTAGTCTGTATATAGGGTAGTCTGTATATAGGGTAGTCTGTATATAGGGTAGTCTGTATATAGGGCAGTCTGTATGTAGGGCAGTCTGTATATGGGGCAGTCTGTATATAGTCTAGTACAGACTAATGGGGCAGTCTGTATATGGGGCAGTCTGTATATGGGGCAGTCTGTATATAGGGTAGTACAGACTAATGGGGGCAGTCTGTGTATATGGAAGTCTGTATATATGGAAGTCTGTATATGGGGCAGTCCGTATATAGTATAGTACAGACTAATGGGCAGTCTGTGTATAGGGTAGTCTGTATATAGGGTAGTCTGTATATGGGGCAGTCTGTATATGGGATAGTCTGTATATAATACAGACTAATGGGGTAATCTGTATATGGGGTAATCTGTATGTGGGGTAATCTGTATATGGGGTAGTCTGTATATGGGGTAATCTGTATATGGGGTAGTCTGTATATGGGGTAGTCTGTGTATGGGGTAGTCTGTGTATAGGGCAGTCTGTATATAGGGCAGTCTGTATATAGGGCAGTCTGTATATAGGGCAGTCTGTATATGGGGCAGTCTGTATATAGGGTAGTACAGACTAATGGGGCAGTCTGTATATGGGGCAGTCTGTATATGGGGGCAGTCTGTATATGGGGCAGTCTGTATATGGGGCAGTCTGTATATGGGGCAGTCTGTATATGGGGCAGTCTGTATATGGGGTAGTCTGTGTATACGGTAGTCTGTATATAGGGCAGTCTGTGTATACGGTAGTCTGTATATAGGGTAGTCTGTATATGGGGCAGTCTGTATATGGGGCAGTCTGTATATGGGGCAGTCTGTATATGGGGGCAGTCTGTATATGGGGCAGTCTGTATATGGGGTAGTCTGTGTATACGGCAGTCTGTATATGGGGCAGTCTGTATAAGGGGTAGTCTGTGTATACGGCAGTCTGTATATGGGGCAGTCTGTATATGGGGCAGTCTGTGTATACGGCAGTCTGTATATGGGGCAGTCTGTATATAGTACAGACTAATGGTGCAGTATGTGCCGTTGTGTAAATCTAACCCCTCCCCTCTCTGTGTGTGCAGGGCCGTCCCATTGGTTCGTCCCAGTCGATGATGCAGCCTCCGCATCACCTTGACCCCTCCCTCCTGAAGCAGAACCCCCGCCCACCAGCCCCATAAGTCCTACATGGACAACTACATGCCCCAGAATGCATCTGAGCTGCAGAAGGAGCCCAACTCCATGGGCTCTTTTACCAACTTCCCTTTAGGTAGGCCTTCATGATGCCTGATGGGAAATATCAACCTGATAATTTAATAGGGTCCTCACACCCAGGGGGGCCTGTGATAGACTAGTGTCCTGTCCAGGGGGTGTCCTGGTACATCAAGCTGTCTCACTACAGAAACAGGAGATAGACATGTGTCCTGTCCAGGGGGTGTCCTGGTACATCAAGCTGTCTCACTACAGAAACAGGAGACAGACTAGTGTCCTGTCCAGGGGGTGTCCCGGTACATCAAGCTGTCTCACTACAGAAACAGGAGATAGACTAGTGTCCTGTCCAGGGGGTGTCCTGGTACATCAAGCTGTCTCACTACAGAAACAGGAGACAGACTAGTGTCCTGTCCAGGGGGTGTCCCGGTACATCAAGCTGTCTCACTACAGAAACAGGAGATAGACTAGTGTCCTGTCCAGGGGGTGTCCTGGTACATCAAGCTGTCTCACTACAGAAACAGGAGACAGACTAGTGTCCTGTCCAGGGGGTGTCCTGGTACATCAAGCTGCCTCACTACAGAAACAGGAGATAGACTAGTGTCCTGTCCAGGGGGTGTCCTGGTACATCAAGCTGCCTCTCTACAGAAACAGGAGATAGACTAGTGTCCTGTCCAGGGGGTGTCCTGGTACATCAAGCTGTCTCACTACAGAAACAGGAGATAGACTAGTGTCCTGTCCAGGGGGTGTCCTGGTACATCAAGCTGTCTCTCTACAGAAACAGGAGATAGACTAGTGTCCTGTCCAGGGGGTGTCCTGGTACATCAAGCTGTCTCACTACAGAAACAGGAGATAGACTAGTGTCCTGTCCAGGGGGTGTCCTGGTACATCAAGCTGTCTCACTACAGAAACAGGAGATAGACTAGTGTCCTGTCCTGTGGACCATTCTGTTTTATCCTGGTGTCTACGTAGTCCAAGACAGGGTTTTATCCTCTACGTAGTTCAAGACAGGGTTTTATCCTCTACGTAGTCCAAGACAGGGTTTTATCCTCTACGTAGTCCAAGACAGGGTTTTATCCTCTACGTAGTTCAAGACAGGGTTTTATCCTCTACGTAGTCCAAGACAGGGTTTTATCCTCTACGTAGTTCAAGACAGGGTTTTATCCTCTACGTAGTCCAAGACAGGGTTTTATCCTCTACGTAGTCCAAGACAGGGTTTTATCCTCTACGTAGTCCAAGACAGGATTTTATCCTCTACGTAGTCCAAGACAGGGTTTTATCCTCTACGTAGTCCAAGACAGGGTTTTATCCTCTACGTAGTCCAAGACAGGGTTTTATCCTCTACGTAGTCCAAGACAGGGTTTTATCCTCTACGAGTCCAAGACAGGGTTTTATCCTCTACGTAGTCCAAGACAGGGTTTTATCCTCTACGTAGTTCAAGACAGGGTTTTATCCTCTACGTAGTCCAAGACAACGTAGTCCAAGACAGGGTTTTATCCTCTACGTAGTCCAAGACAGGGTTTTATCCTCTACGTAGTCCAAGACAGGGTTTTATCCTCTACGTAGTCCAAGACAGGGTTTTATCCTCTACGTAGTCCAAGACAGGGTTTTATCCTCTACGTAGTCCAAGACAGGGTTTTATCCTCTACGTAGTCCAAGACAGGGTTTTATCCTCTACGTAGTCCAAGACAGGGTTTTATCCTCTACGTAGTCCAAGACAGGGTTTTATCCTCTACGTAGTCCAAGACAGGGTTTTATCTTCTACGTAGTTCAAGACAGGGTTTTATCTTCTACGTAGTTCAAGACAGGGTTTTATCCTCTACGTAGTCCAAGACAGGGTTTTATCCTCTACGTAGTCCAAGACAGGGTTTTATCCTCTACGTAGTCCAAGACAGGGTTTTATCATCTACGTAGTCCAAGACAGGGTTTTATCCTGGTGTCTACGTAGTCCAAGACAGGGTTTTATCCTCTACGTAGTCCAAGACAGGGTTTTATCCTGGTGTCTACATAGTTCTGTAGTCCAAGACAGGGTTTTATCCTCTACGTAGTCCAAGACAGGGTTTTATCCTGGTGTCTACATAGTTCTGTAGTCCAAGACAGGGTTTTATCCTCTACGTAGTCCTGTCTGTGTGTGTCTGAACTACTACCGTAGACTCTGGTCTCTCGTGTCCTCCAGGCTTGACCTCTAACCTGAATGTAGGCCTGGACATGGGGTCTGGTGTGGGCTGTAAGGAGCCTCAGTCTCGTCTGAAGAAATGGACGGCCATGGACGTTAACTCGCCTCTGGAGCGAAAACCTGGTACGTCACTCAGTGTCCGCGTGCGTGTTGTGTGTGTGTGTGTGTCTCGCGTGCGTGTTGTGTGTCCGCGTGCGTGTTGTGTGTCCGCGTGCGTGTTGTGTGTCCGCGTGCGTGTTGTGTGTCCGCGTGCGTGTTGTGTGTGTGTGTGTCCGCGTGCGTGTTGTGTGTGTGTGTCCGCGTGCGTGTTGTGTGTGTCCGCGTGCGTGTTGTGTGTGTGTGTCCGCGTGCGTGTTGTGTGTGTGTGTGTGTCTTGTGTGTCCGCATTGGAGAGAATACATTTTTCTCCGTTACTGATCACCAGCTGAGCTGGCTGGCTGGCTGGCTGGCTGACTGACTGACTGACTGACTGACTGTAATAGTTATTTAGGAGCTGGCTGGCTGACTGGCTGGCTGGCTGACTGACTGACTGACTGACTGGCTGACAGTAATAGTTATTTAGGAGCTGGCTGGCTGGCTGACTGGCTGGCTGGCTGGCTGGCTGACTGGCTGGCTGGCTGGCTGACAGTAATAGTTATTTAGGGACTGGCTGGCTGACTGGCTGGCTGGCTGACAGTAATAGTTATTTAGGAGCTGGCTGGCTGGCTGGCTGACTGGCTGACAGTAATAGTTATTTAGGGACTGGCTGGCTGACTGACTGACTGACTGACTGGCTGACAGTAATAGTTATTTAGGAGCTGACTGGCTGACTGGCTGGCTGGCTGGCTGACTGACTGGCTGACAGTAATAGTTATTTAGGAGCTGACTGGCTGGCTGGCTGGCTGACTGACTGGCTGACAGTAATAGTTATTTAGGAGCTGGCTGACTGACTGGCTGACTGACTGACTGACTGGCTGACAGTAATAGTTATTTAGGAGCTTGCTGGCTGGCTGGCTGGCTGACTGACTGGCTGACTGACTGGCTGACTGACTGGCTGACTGGCTGGCTGACTGACAGTAATAGTTATTTAGGAGCTGACTGGCTGGCTGGCTAGCTGACTGACTGACAGTAATAGTTATTTAGGAGCTGACTGGCTGACTGACTGACTGGCTGACAGTAATAGTTATTTAGGAACTGACTGGCTGACTGGCTGGCTGGCTGGCTGACTGACTGACAGTAATAGTTATTTAGGAGCTGACTGGCTGTTCTATCTAGAAGGTGATTTGAAGGTCAGTCAGTCTCTGACTGTAATGTAATCCATCTCAAACACCAGGTATGTCTCCTGGTGCTATGGGTTATTGGCTGTGGCGTGTGCGTGTGTGTGTAACTGTGTGTGTGTGTGTGTGTGTGTGTGTGTTTAACAGTGTGTGTGTGTGTGTGTCTCCAGGTGCCATGTCGTCTGGGCTGCGTCTGGAAGATTCTCCCTTCGGTCCGCACGACTTCCTGTCTGCTGGCTCCGCCCCTCAACTCTCCCGGCCAATCAACGGGCCCGTGGGCGACAGCTGGCCCCCCGTGCCAAATCCCCCATGGAAACACAAACGTTACCTGGCCCCCAGGTACGCACTTTAAATAGGAACAGGTGAAACAGAGCAGTAACATCTCAATACAGCTCTACTTGTTTTAAATTTAACCTTTTATTTAACCAGGGCAAGTCGGTTAAGAACAAATTCTTATTTACAATGACGGCCAAACCCAGGACGACGCTTTGGCCAATTATGCGCCCCCTATGGGACTCCCAATCACGGCCCGGATGTGATACAGCCTGGATTCGAACCAGATACTGCAGTGACGCCTCAATCACTGAGACGCAGTGTCTTTAAAAATATATATAAATACAATTTTTTTTAAATGGGCAATATACACACACTTTTCCATAATGACAAAGCGAAACGGGGTTTGAGAAGTGACCTCTGTACTTTGACTTGGATGAGTCCAAATGCGCTTGTTCGTGTTTGAAGCGCCGACGCCAGCTTCAACGAAAAGTGTGCAAAGAAATATGATGCAACAACGCACAAATAAAAATGACATGTTTTCTTAAATTATTTGAGCTGAAATGAGAGAAAATACAGTCAGACTTCAGAATGAAATTTGCCTGACTACAATATTTTATCTTGATATGTTAATAAATACATGCTGTGTTTAATTTTGGCATGTTTACCACCCGCCTACAATACCATAGATCACAAGCCCATAATAAGTTAATAGGGCTAACTGGCTAGCTACTAGTGCTGTTAGGGCTAGCTACTAGTACTGTTAGGGCTAGCTGGCTAGCTACTAGTACTGTTAGTGCTAACTGGCCAGCTACTGGTACCGTTAGGCCTAACTGGCTAGCTACTGGTACCGTTAGGGCTAACTGGCTAGCTACTAGTACCGTTCGGCCTAACTGGCTAGCTACCAGTACCGTTAGGCCTAACTGGCCAACTACTAGTACCGTTAGTGCAACTGGCTAGCTACTAGTACTGTTAGTGCTAACTGGCCAGCTACTAGTACCGATAGGGCAGCTACCAGACCGTTAGGCCAACTGGCTAGCTACCAGAACCGTTAGGCCAACTGGCCAGCTACCAGTACCGATAGGCCTAACTGGCCAGCTACCGGTACCGATAGGGCTAGCTACCGGTACCGTTAGGCCTAACTGGCCAGCTACTAGTACTGTTAGGCTAGCTGGCTAGCTACTGGTACTGTTAGGCTAGCTGGCTAGCTACTGGTACCGTTAGGGCTAGCTGGCTAGCTACTAGTACCGTTAGGCCTAACTGGCTAGTACTGTTAGGCTAACTGGCTAGTACTGTTAGGCTAACTGGCTAGTACTGTTAGGCCTAACTGGCTAGTACTGTTAGGCCTAGCTACTAGTACTGTTAGGCTAGCTACTAGTACTGTTAGGCTAGCTACTAGTACTGTTAGGGCTAGCTGGCTAGCACTGTTAGGCTAGCTGGCTAGTACCGTTAGGCTAGCTGGCCAGTACCGTTAGGCGAACTGGCTAGTACTGTTAGGGCGTAACTGGCTAGCTACTAGTACTGTTAGGCTAGCTGGCTAGCTACTAGTACTGTTAGGCTAGCTGGCTAGTACTGTTAGGGCTAACTGGCAGCTACTAGTACCGTTAGCTATCCAGACAGCCACAACAAATTGTTAGCCAGCTACTGTTAGGCCTAACTGGCCAGCTACTAGTACTGTTAGGGCTAGCTGGCTAGCTACTAGTACTGTTAGGGCTAGCTGGCTAGCTACTAGTACTGTTAGGGCTAGCTGGCCAGCTACTAGTACTGTTAGGCTAGCTGGCCAGCTACTAGTACTGTTAGGGCTAGCTGGCTAGCTACTAGTACTGTTAGGCTAGCTGGCTAGCTACTAGTACTGTTAGGGCTAGCTGGCTAGCTACTAGTACTGTTAGCTATCCAGACAACCACAACAAATTGTTAGCTAGCTACCCACAAAGAATTGACATAAAATCTTGCATAATATTAGTTTTAGGTCATTTTTTTTTGTTGCCTGACATAAACTAGCTGGTTAGCTACATTATTACGATTCACATATAGCTAGCTGAGAAGTTATGAAGTAAAACAATTCCTTTGTGTATATCTAGTTAAGAGTCTCCTATTGTCCTTGCTGTAAGAAGGCTCCGTGAATGGGGAAGCTGCAGCGTGAGGTTAATACAGTAGTTGGAGAGATTCTCAAACGCTCTGTTTTTACGGGTTCCTCTAAACACTGGGTCCTCCACAAGAACGCCCTGAAGACAACGGGTTGAATAATGAATTTGGAGCGTGATGAGAGCGCGGTAGTATGCATATTGTGGAAACACCCCTAGGTTTCAGGAAATGATAATTACAGTTTAAAAAAATAATAAAAATGTTAAATGCACAATTCTTCAACTTCAACTTCCTGTATGTCTCTCCCCAGAGTTCCGCCCGGGAGCCATGAAAGGTTACCCAACATCGACCCTGAGACTGACCCTTTCGTGACCCCTGGTAGTGTCATCAACAACCTCTCCATCAACACCGTCCGCCACGCAGACCCCTCAGAGACCCGCCAGGTAACACACCGTCCTCTATGTAGACCCCTCAGAGACCTGCCAGGTAACACACCGTCCTCTATGTAGACCCCCCAGAGACCTGCCAGTAACACACACCGTCCCTCTATGTAGACCCCTCAGAGACCTGCCAGGTAACACACCGTCCTCTCTATAGACCCCTCAGAGACCTGCCAGGTAACACACCGCCCCCTATGTAACCCCCCAGAGACCTGCCAGGTAACACACACACCGCCCCTATGTAGACCCCTCAGAGACCCCAGGTACACACCGCCCCTATGTAACCCCCCAGAGACCTGCCAGGTACACACACACCGTCCTCTATGTAGACCCCCCAGAGACCTGCCAGGTAACACACCGTCCTCTATGTAGACCCCCCAGAGACCTGCCAGGTAACACACACCGTCCCCTATGTAGACCCCTCAGAGACCTGCCAGGTAACACACCGCCCTCTATGTAGACCCCCTCAGAGACCTGCCAGGTAACACACCGTCCTCTATGTAGACCCCTCAGAGACCTGCCAGGTAACACACCGTCCCCTATATAGACCCCTCAGAGACCTGCCAGGTAACACACACCGCCCCCTATATAGACCCCCCAGAGACCTGCCAGGTAACACACCGCCCCTCTATGTAGACCCCTCAGAGACCTGCCAGGTAACACACCGTCCCTCTATGTAGACCCCTCAGAGACCTGCCAGGTAACACACCGTCCTCTACGTAGACCCCTCAGAGACCGCCAGGTAACACACCGTCCCTATATAGACCCCCTCAGAGACCTGCCAGGTAACACACCGCCCCTCTATATAGACCCCCCAGAGACCTGCCAGGTAACACACCGCCCCTCTATGTAGACCCCCTCAGAGACCTGCCAGGTATAACAGTGGCTGTTTGAGCAGGTTTCTGTATGTGTGTTAAATGATGTCCGTGGTGGAAGTGGGGATAGTCGACTCTGGACTCTGTATTCTATGGAAGATGATACAAGATGGCGTCGCCCACCTTCCACATCGTCCGCTATTTTACATAGAACGCAGAGCCCCCTCGTTGATTTTTAATTTTTGAGGTCGTTTTCGCTCGATTCTTAAAAACATAGTCATAGTTTTCCGGTTTAGATGTATTAATTTTAACATTAAATGCACGATGCGTTATGTGGGTGGGATGCTGGAACAACTCAGAATAAAGGAATCAATCATCAGTTTTATTTATATATTATATCAGTTTTATTTATATATTATATCAGTTTTATTTATATATTATATCAGTTTTATTTATATATTATATCAGTTTTATTTATATATTATATAGTTTTATTTATATATTATATCAGTTTCATTTATATATTATATCAGTTTATTTATATATTATTCAGTTTTATTTATATATTATATCAGTTTTATTTATATATTTATAGTTTTATTTATATATTATATCAGTTTTATTTATATATTATATCAGTTTTATTTATATATTATATCAGTTTTATTTATATATTATTTTGGATTCATTTATATATTATATTAGTTTTATTTATATATTATTTGGATTCATTTATATATTAATTAGTTTTATTATATATTATATCGTTTTATTTATATATTATATCAGTTTTATTTATATATTATTTTTATTTATATATTATTTTGGATTCATTTATATATTACATTAGTTTTATTTATATATTATATCAGTTTTATTTATATATTATATCAGTTTTATTTATATATTATATCAGTTTTATTTATATATTATTTTGGATTTATTTATATATTACATTAGTTTTATTTATATATTATATCAGTTTTATTTATATATTATATCAGTTTTATTTATATATTATATCAGTTTTATTTATATATTATATCAGTTTTATTTATATATTATTTTGGATTCATTTATATATTACATTAGTTTTATTTATATATTATATCAGTTTTATTTATATATTATATCAGTTTTATTTATATATTATATCAGTTTTATTTATATATTATATCAGTTTTATTTATATATTATATCAGTTTTATTTATATATTATATCAGTTTTATTTATATATTATATCGGTTTTATTTATATATTATTTTGGATTCATTTATATATTACATTAGTTTTATTTATATATTACATCAGTTTTATTTATATATTATATTGGTTTTATTTATATATTACATTAGTTTTATATATATTATATTCGTTTTTAAATATATATTACATTAGTTTTATTTCTATATATATATTACATTAGTTTTTAAATATATATTACATTAGTTTTATTTATATATATATATATATTACATTAGTTTAAAATATATATATTACATTAGTTTTATTTATATATATATTAATAGTTTTATTTATATATATATATTACATTAGTGTCTCTCTCCATCCAGCTGTCTCTTCTGACCCTCACAGACCGGACAAGCAGGCATACAAGGGATTATCTCTAGAGAAACTACAACTCCCTACTACATCACACAGTTCAGGCTGGATCTGATTTATCTCTAGAGAAACTACAACTCCCTACTACATCACACAGTTCAGTCTGGATCTGATTTATCTCTAGAGAAACTACAACTCTCTACTACATCACACAGTTCAGTCTGGATCTGATTTATCTCTAGAGAAACTACAACTCCCTACTACATCAAAAAGCAGAAATAACTGAGATGTTGTTTAATCTCTCAGCGCTATTGATTATCCCTGACTTGATGATTTGTACAGCTGAAGCTTGTTGTCAGGTCAACTAACCCAGTCTGAAACGGACTGTCCTCAGGCTGGTGGACGAGCCTCGCCTTCATCCCTGCTTTTGTAGTCTATTGTTCTGTCCTGTGTTAACTGTGTTTCACTGAACCCTGTGTCTCTTCCTCTCTCTCTCTCTTCCTCTCTCTCTCTTCCTCTCTCCTCTCTCTCTCTCTTCCTCTCTCTCTCTCTCCTTCTCTCTTTTTTCTTTTTTCTTTTCCTCTCTCTCTCTCTCTCTCTCTCCTTTCCATTCTTTCTCTCTCCTTTCTATCTCTCTCTGTCTCTCTCTCTCTCTCTTTTCTTTCTATCTCTCCTTTCTCTCTTTCTCGCTGTTGTTCCTTCTCTCCTCTTTCTCTCTCCAGGACCATCCTCATCTCTGAACACCACGATGCCTTCTAACAGTGCCTGGTCATCTAGTCGTGCCTCCAGCCACAGTGGTTCACTCACCAGCACGACCCAAAGCATTACAGGTAGGTCTAACCCCCCCCAACATTACAGGTAGGTCCAACCCCCCCCCCAAAAAAAAGCATTACAGGTAGGTCCACCCCCCCAAAAAGCATTACAGGCAGGTCCCCCCCAAAGCATTACAGGTAGGTCCAAACCCCCCACACAAACATTACAGAGGTCCCCCCAAAGCATTACAGGTAGGTCCCGTCCCCAAAGCATTACAGGTAGGTCCCGTCCCCCAAAGCATTACAGGTAGGTCCCCCCAAAGCATTACAGGTAGGCCCCAAAGCATTACAGGTAGGTCTAACCCCCCACACAAAGCATTACAGGTAGGTCCCCCAAACATTACAGGTAGGTCCCCCAAAGCATTACAGGTAGGGCTAAACCCCCAACCCTCAGCTGGGACGAACATAGAACATGATTATTCATTGTGATCAGTATTCTGTACTAGAGAAATGAAAAGCGTTTTGTTAATATAGGGATTGGTGATGGTTACAACCATCACACTGGAGGAAGGGGTTTAAAGCACCATGTGGTAAACTCCTTCTGTCATTATCACCTTATGGATCGGTGTCTTCTCTTTTCCCCTCCCTCCCCTCTCCCTCCCCCTCTTTCTCCTCTCCCCCTCCCTCCCCCCCTCCCATCTCTATCTCTCCCCTCCCTCCAGCCAGGTCCGGTGAGTCTAAATGGTCCCCAGGAGGGTGTAACCGTCTCTGGCCCATGAGCTGTGGAAGGTCCCTCTGCCTCCCAAAGGTCTTTCAGCTCCCTCCCGCCCTCCTCCCGGTCTCACCAGCCACCCACAGAAACCCCTTCCATCCTGGGGGAAGCTCCTCTACGCTTGGGGGGTGGGGTCCTCTGACTCCAGATACACACCTGGTGAGACTGCCTTTTAACAAGGGAAGGGGTGGGTGTGTTTAACTGTACTGGAAGACCAGAAGTCCACAACGACAACAGTAAACAAACAAACATTTGACCGACTGGGGACATTTTTTTGATGTTGTTCGTCCCTAACAAGGTAATATGCTGTTTTCAAGGGGGTTTAGGGTTAAGTTTAGGTTAAGGTTAGGTTTAGGTTAGGTTTAGGTTAAGGTTAGGCTTAGGGTTAAGGTTAGGTTTAGGTTAAGGTTCAGGCCAGGTTTAGGTCAAGGCCAGGGTAAGGGCGCTAAGGCTAGGTTGGGCGGTCAAGGGCTAGGTTAGGCCAGGCCAGGCTTAGGCTCGGGGCCAGGCCCAGGTTAAGGCCAGGCTTAGGCCGCCGCCAGGCTTAGCCAGGCCTTAGGCCGCTTAGGCCTTCAGGCCGGCTTAGGCCTAGGCCGCTTTAGGCCGGGCCGGGCTTCAGGCCGCTTCAGGCCCGCCGCGGCCCAGCTTAGGCTAAGGCCAGGCCCAGGCCCAGGCCTCAGGCCAAGGCCTAGGCCAAGGCCAGGCCGGCAAGGCTAGGCCTAGGTTAGGCGCTAGGCCTAGGTTAGGTTGGCTAGGTCAGGTGGGCTGTTGTCAGGCTGGGCTGCGCCAGGTTAGGCTAGGGTCAAGGCCAGGCTAGGCGGCTAAGGCCAGGCTTAGGCCTCAGGCCACCTAGGCCTAGGCCTAGGCTTTAGGCTCAGCTTCAGGCCCAGGCCAGCTTAGGCAGGCCAGGCTTAGGCCCAGGCTGCTCAGGCCCCCCCTAGGCCTAGGCCAAGCCCAGGCCGGGGCCAGCTCAGGCCGCCGCCAGGCCTAGCCGGTGCTAGGCCCCAGGCTGCGGGCCAGGCCCAGGCCGGGCCGGGCCCAGGCCAGGCCCAGGGCCAAGGCCTGGGCTAGGCCAGGCGCAGGCTGCAGGCCTAGGTCAAGGCCAGGCCCAGGCCGGTCAGGCCAGGCTTCAGGCTCGGCCCAGGCCGCCTGGCCCGCAGGCTTAGGCTCAGGGTTAGGCTTAGGCCGCTCAGGTTAGGTTTAGGGTTCAGGTTTAGGTTAAGGTTAGGTTTAGGTTAAGGTTAGGTTTAGGCTTAAGGTTAGGTTTAGGTTAAGGTTAGGTTTAGGTTAGGTTAAGGTTTAGGTTAAGGTTTAGGTTAAGGTTTAGGTTAAGGTTTAGGTTAAGGTTTAAGGTTAAGGTTTAAGGTTAAGGCTTAAGGTTAAGGTTTAAGGTTTAGGGTTTAGGTTAAGGTTAAGGTTAGGTTAGGTTTAGGTTAAGGTTAGGTTAAGGTTAGGTTTAGGGTTAAGGTTAGGGTTAAAGTTAGGTTTAGGGTTAAAGTTAGGTACAATAGGATTTTGAATGGGACTGAATTTTGTGTCCCCATAAGGTACAAGACTGTGTCAAATCAAATGTTATTGTGGGTTTGGGGAAATGTGTGTGTGTGTGTTGCCTAATTCACACTAGGGCCAAACTGAGCTGTTCTGGCCTAGTTTCACATCACTATACAGTACCTTAAAGTATTCAGACCCCTTGTCTTTTCCCACGTTTTGCTACGTGGGAGAAGACCTTATTCTAAAATGGATTAAATAATATTTTTCCCTCATCCAATCTACACACAATACCCCATAATGACATCACAATACCCCATAATGACATCACAATACCCCATAATGACATCACAATACCCCATAATGACAAAGCGAAAACAGGTTTTTATACATTTTATTACAAGTAAAAAAACTGAAATACTTTTATTTCCATAAGTATTCAGACCCTTTGCTATGAGACTTGAAATTGAGCTCAGGTGCTTCCTGTTTCCATTACTCATCCTTGAGATGTTTCTACAACTTGATTGGAGTCCACCTGTGGTAAATTCAATTGATTGGACATGATTTGGAAAGGCATACACCTGTCTATATAAGGTCCCACAGTTGACAGTGCATGTCAGAGCAAAAACCAAGCCACAAGGTCGAAGGAATTGTCCGTAGAGCTCCGAGACAGGATTATGTCGAGGCACAGATCTGGGGAAGGGAACCAAAACATTTATACAGTATTGAAGGTCCCCAAGAACACAGTGGCCTCCATCATTCTGAAATGGAAGACGTTTTGAACCACCAAGATTCTTCCTAGAGCTGGCCGCCCGGCCAATCTGAGCAATCGGTGGAGAAGGGCCTTGGTCAGGGAGGTGACCAAGAACCCGATGGTCACTCTGACAGAGCTCCAGAGTTCCTCTGTGGAGATGGGAGAACCTTCCAGAAGGACAACCATCTCTGCAGCACTCCACCAATCAGGCCTTTTTATTTATTTATTTATTCACCTTTATTTAACCAGGTAGGCCAGTTGAGAACAAGTTCTCATTTACAACTGGCCAAGATGAAGCAAAGCAGTCCGACACATACAACAACACAGAGATACACACGGAATAAAACAAACATACAGTCAATAACACAGTAGAAAAAGTCTATATACAGTGTGAGCAAATGAGGTAAGATTAGGGAGGTAAGGCAATAAATACGCCAAAGTGGTGAAATAATTACAATTTAGCAATTAAACACTGGAGTGATAGATGTGCAGAAGATGAATGTGCAAGTAGAGATACTGGGGTGCAAAGGAGCAAGATAAATAAATAAATACAGTATGGGGATGAGTTAGTTGGATGGGCTATTTACAGATGGGCTATGAACAGGTGCAGTGAACTGTGAGCTGCTCTGATAGCTGGTGCTTAAAGTTAGCAAGGACTTATAGATGACCTGGAACCAGTGGGTTTGGCAATGAGTATGAAGCGAGGGCCAGCCAATGAGAGCATACAGGTCGCAGTGGTGGGTTGTGTATGGGGCTTTGGTGACAAAACGGACGGCACTGTGATGGATGGAGTCCAATTTATTGAGTAGGGTATTGGAGGACATTTTATAGATGACATCACCGAAGTCGAGGATCGGTAGGATAGTCAGTTTTACGAGGGTATGTTTGGCAGCATGAGTGAAGGATGCTTTGTTGCGAAATAGGAAGCAGATTCTAGATTTAATTTTGGATTGGAGATGATTGATGTGAGTCTGGAAGGAGAGTTTACAGTCTAACCAGACACCTAGGTATTTGTAGTTGTCCACATATTCTAAGTCAGAACCGTCCAGAGTAGTGATGCTGGACGGGCGGGCAGGTGCGGGCAGCGATCGGTTGAAGAGCATTTAGTTTTACTTGTATTTAGGAGCAGTTGGAGTCCACGGAAGGAGAGTTGTATGGCATTGAAGCTCGTCTGGAGGGTTGTTAACAGTGTCCAAAGAAGGGCCAGAAGTATACAGAATGGTGTCGTCTGCGTAGAGGTGGATCAGAGAATCACCAGCAGCAAGAGCGACATCATTGATGTATACAGAGAAAAGAGTTGGCCCAAGAATTGAACTCTGTGGTACACCCATAGAGACTGCCAGAGGTCCGGACAACAGGCCCTCCGATTTTGACACACTGAACTCTGTCTGAGAAGTAGTTGGTGAACCAGGCGAGGCAGTCATTTGAGAAACCAAGGCTGTTGAGTCTGCCGATAAGAATACGGTTATTGACAGAGTCGAAAGCCTTGGCCAGGTCGACGAATATGGCTGCACAGTAATGTCTCTTATCGATGGCGGTTATGATATCGTTTAGGACCTTGAGCGTGGCTGAGGTGCACCCATGACCAGCTCTGAAACATAGTGGAGAAGGTACGGTGGGATTCGAAATGGTCGGTGATCTGTTTGTTAACTTGGCTTTCGAAGACCTTAGAAATGCAGGGTAGGATAGATATAGGTCTGTAGCAGTTTGGGTCCAGAGTGTCACACCTTTGAAGAGGGGGATGACCACGGCAGCTTTCCAATCTTTGGGGATCTCAGACGATACGAAAGAGAGGTTGAACAGGCTAGTAATAGGGGTTGCAACAATTTCGGCAGATAATTGTAGGAAGAGGGTCCAGATTGTCTAGCCCAGCTGATTTGTAGGGGTCCAGATTGTTTAGCCCAGCTGATTTGTAGGGGTCCAGATTGTTTAGCCCAGCTGATTTGTAGGGGTCCAGATTGTCTAGCCCAGCTGATTTGTAGGGGTCCAGATTGTTTAGCCCAGCTGATTTGTAGGGGTCCAGATTGTTTAGCCCAGCTGATTTGTAGGGGTCCAGATTGTCTAGCCCAGCTGATTTGTAGGGGTCCAGATTGTCTAGCCCAGCTGATTTGTAGGGGTCCAGATTTTGCAGCTCTTTCAGAACATCAGCTATCTGGATTTGGGTGAAGGAGAAATGGGGGAGGCTTGGACGAGTTGCTGTGGGGGTGCTGTTGACCGGGTAGGGGTAGCCAGGTGGAAAGCATGGCCAGCCTTAGAAAAAATTATTATTGAAATTATGGTAGAGTGACCAGTGGGAAGCCACTCCTCAGTAAAAGGCACATGACAGCCCGCTGTGAGTTTGCCAAAATGCACCTGAAGACTCTAAGACCATGAGAAACAAGATTCTCTGGTCTGATGAAACCAAGATTGAACTCTTTGGCCTGAATGCCATGCATCACATCTGGAGGAAACCTGGCACCATCCCTATGGTGAAGCATGGTGGTGGCAGCATCATGCTTTGGGGATGTTTTTCATCGGCAGGGACTGGGAGACTAGTCAGGATCGAGGGAAAGATGAACGGAGCAAAATACAGAAAGATCCTTGATGAAAACCTGCTTCAGAGTGCTCCGCATCTCAGACTGGGGTGACGCTTTACCTTCCAACAGGACACCGACCCTAAGCACACAGCCAAGACAACGCAGGAGTGGCTTCTGGACGAGTCTCTGAATGTTCTTGAGTGGCCCAGCCAGAGCCCGGACTTGAACCCGATCAAACATCTCTGGAGAGACCTGAAAATAGCTGTGCAGCAACGCTCCCCATCCAACCTGACAGAGCTTGAGAGGATCTACAGAGAAGAATGGGAGAAACTCCCCAAATACAGTTGTGCCAAGCTTGTAGCGTCATACCAAAGAAGACTCAAGGCTGTAATCACTGCCAAAGGTGTTTCAACAAAGTACTGAGTAAAGGGTCATGAATACTTATGTAAATGTGATATTTCAGTTTTTATTTTTAATACATTTGCTATATTGTGTGTAGATTGAGGAGAGGGGGGGTGACAATTTAATCAATTTTAGAATAAGGCTGTGACGTAACAAAATGTGGAAAAAAGTCAAGGGGTCTGAATACTTTTCGAAGGCACCTGTAGTTGCTGGAACCATGTTATAAAGGAACATGGGAGAACAAACACCAGAGCCAGTAGGGTACGGATTGGCCCCAGAGCCAGTAGGGTACGGATTGGCCCCAGAGCCAGTAGGGTACGGATTGGCCCCAGAGCCAGTGGGGTACGGATTGGCCCCGGAGAGCCAGTAGGGTACGGATTGGCCCCGGGGAGCCGGTAGCTACCGACTGGCCCTGTCGTGGACATGAAGTGTGTCTGGGTAATAATCGTCTGTTCTCTCAGGTTGTAGTTGGAGTGACGGTAGCAGCAGCTCAGGGAGAACCAACTGGCTCGTTCTCAAGAATCTCACAACTCAGGTATAAAACACACTCACACACTCCGGTCTACTGTCTACCAGTGTTGTAGGACTTGACTTGACCAGTGGGGACTTTGTCAGAAAATCTCTCTCTTGCATAATTCAACACACTAGCTACAACAGTGTCATGAAACTGGAAAAAAATGGTTGGATACTTTCAGGAGGACTACCAAGGGGCTAGTGACTGGCTGGCTACTTTTAGGAGGACTAGTGACTGGTTGGCTACTTTTAGGTGGACTAGTGACTGGTTGGCCACTTTTAGGTGGCCTAGTGACTGGTTGGCCACTTTTAGGTGGCCTAGTGACTGGTTCCCTTTATGTCGACTAGTGACTGGCTGGCTCTTTTAGGAGGACTACCAAGGGGCTAGTGACTGGTTGGCTACTTTTAGGTGGACTAGTGACTGGTTGGCCACTTTTAGGTGGACTAGTGACTGGTTGGCCACTTTTAGGAGGACTAGTGACTGGTTGGCTACTTTTAGGAGGACTAGTGACTGGTTGGCTACTTTTAGGAGGACTAGTGACTGGGTTGGCTACTTTTAGGGGACTAGTGACTGGTTGGCTACTTTTAGGGGGACTAGTGACTGGTTGGCTACTTTTAGGAGGACTAGTGACTGGTTGGCTACTTTTAGGAGGACTAGTGACTGGTTGGCTACTTTTAGGAGGACTAGTGACTGGTTGGCTACTTTTAGGAGGACTAGTGACTGGTTGGCTACTTTTAGGAGGACTAGTGACTGGTTGGCTACTTTTAGGAGGACTAGTGACTGGTTGGCTACTTTTAGGAGGACTACCAAGGAACTAGTGACTGGTTGGCTACTTTTAGGTGGACTACCAAGGGGCTAGTGACTGGTTGGCTACTTTTAGGTGGACTACCAAGGGGCTAGTGACTGGTTGGCTACTTTTAGGTGGACTACCAAGGGGCTAGTGACTGGTTGGCTACTTTTAGGTGGACTACCAAGGGGCTAGTGACTGGTTGGCTACTTTTAGGAGGACTACCAAGGGGCTAGTGACTGGTTGGCTACTTTTAGGTGGACTACCAAGGGGCTAGTGACTGGTTGGCTACTTTTAGGAGGACTACCAAGGGGCTAGTGACTGGTTGGCTACTTTTAGGAGGGCTAGTGACTGGTTGGCTACTTTTAGGGGGACTAGTGACTGGTTGGCTACTTTTAGGAGGGCTAGTGACTGGTTGGCTACTTTTAGGGGGACTAGTGACTGGTTGGCTACTTTTAGGGGGACTAGTGACTGGTTGGCTACTTTTAGGGGACTAGTGACTGGTTGGCTACTTTTAGGTGGACTAGTGACTGGTTGGCTACTTTTAGGTGGACTAGTGACTGGTTGGCTACTTTTAGGAGGACTAGTGACTGGTTGGCTACTTTTAGGAGGACTAGTGACTGGTTGGCTTCTTTTAGGTGGACTAGTGACTGGTTGGATACTTTTAGGAGGACTAGTGACTGGTTGGCTACTTTTAGGTGGACTACCAAGGGACTAGTGACTGGCTTCTTCAAGGCTGTTACTTCCATGTCTTAACTCCTACTATTCTGTAGATTGACTGCTCTTCTCTGAGGACAATGTATGTTACTAACTGCTCTCCTCCTTCCCTCTCCTCCTTCCCTCTCCTCCTTCCCTCTCCTCCTTCCCTCTCCTCCTTCCCTCTCCTCCTTCCCTCTCCTCCCTTCCCTCTCCTCCCTTCCCTCTCCTCCCTTTCCTCTCCTCCCTCCTCCCTTCCTCTCCTCCCTCCTCCCTTCCTCTCCTCCCTCCTCCCTTCCTCTCCTCCCTTCCCCTCCCTCCTCCCCTTCCCGTCCTCTCCTCTCTTCCCCGTCCTCTCCTCTCTTCCCGTCCTCTCCTCCCTTCCCGTCCTCTCCTCCCTTCCCGTCCTCTCCTCCCTCCCTCCCTCTCCTCCCTTCCCGTCCTCTCCTCCCTCCTCTCCTCCCTCCTCTCCAGATGGATGGTTCTACTCTGAGGACTCTCTGTATGCAGCACGGTCCTCTGATTACATTCCACCTCAACCTGCCGCACGGCAATGCTGTGGTATGTTACAGCTCCAAGGACGAGGCAGCCAAGGCACAGAAGAGTCTGCACATGTAAGACAATTATACACGCACACACACGCAACTCCCTCCTCCTCTTCATCCCTCCCTCTCTCTCCTCTTCATCCCTCTCTCTCCTCTCTCTCTCCTCTTCATCCCCCCTCCCTCCCTCTCTCTCCTCTTCATCCCTCTCGCTCCTCTCTCTCTCCTCTTCGTACCCTCTCTCTCTCTCTCTCCTTCGTCCCCCTCTCTCCTCTTCGTACCCCTCTCTCTCTCTCTCTCCTTCGTCCCCCTCTCTCCTCTTCGTCCCCCTCTCTCCTCTTCGTCCCTCTCTTCTCGCTCTCCTCGTCGTCCCCCTCTCGCTCTCCTCGTCGTCCCCCTCTCTCCTCTTCGTCCCTCTCTTCTCGCTCTCCTCTTCGTCCCTCTCTTCTCGCTCTCCTCTTCGTCCCTCTCTCTCTCTCTCTCCTCTTCGTCCCTCTCTCTCTCCTCTTCTCTCTTCTCTCTCTCCTCTTCGTCTCTCTCCTCTTCTCTCTTCTCTCTCTCTCTCTCTCTCTCTCTCTCTCCTCTTCGTCTCTCTCTCTCCTCTTCGTCCCCCTCTCTCCTCTTCGTCCCCCTCTCTCCTCTTCGTCCCCCTCTCTCCTCTTCGTCCCTCTCTTCTCGCTCTCCTCGTCGTCCCCCTCTCGCTCTCCTCGTCGTCCCCCTCTCTCCTCTTCGTCCCTCTCTTCTCGCTCTCCTCTTCGTCCCTCTCTCTCTCTCTCTCCTCTTCGTCCCTCTCTCTCTCCTCTTCTCTCTTCTCTCTCTCCTCTTCGTCTCTCTCCTCTTCTCTCTTCTCTCTCTCCTCTTCGTCTCTCTCTCTCTCTCCTCTTCGTCCCTCTCTCTCTCTCTTCTCTCTTCTCTCTCTCCTCTTCGTCCCTCTCTCTCTCTCTCTCTCTCTCTCTCTCCTCTTCGTCCCCCCCTCTCTCTCTCCTCTTCGTCCCTCTCTCTCTCTCCTCTCCTCTTCATACCCCTCTCTCTCTCTCTCTCTCCTCTTCGTCCCCCCCTCTCTCTCTCTCTCTCTCTCTCTCTCTTCTTCCTCCCCTCTCTTCCCTCTCTCTCTTCTTCATCCCCTTCTCTCTTCATCCCCCTCTCTCTTCTCTCTCTCCTCAGGTGCGTACTAGGGAACACTACCATCCTGGCTGAGTTTGCCAGTGAGGAGGAAATCAACCGTTCTTTGCACAAGGTCAGTCATTGGCCGCTGCCTCCCGGGCTGGCAGGCCATTGGCTCCTCTCAGAGCCGAATGGGCGGAGCCTTGGAGGGTTCCCACCCCTTCCCCAGCCGCGCCCCGGAGCCCAGTCAGTGGAACGTCAGCGACCTCCACAGCTCCTCCCTTTGGGGCGGGTTGAACTATTCCACTAGCCTATGGGGCGCCAGCGAGGGCGGGAGGATCAACAGCCCTTCTCCAATCAGCTCCTTCCTCCCCGTGGATCACCTGACAGGGGGCGGGGACTCCATGTAAAAGCCCGCCTCAGTCGAGCGTCAGTCAAACGCTGGACAGCGTGACGACAGACGGAATAGTCTAGAATCGTTACCGCCACAGTCTCAAACACAAAGACAAAAAAAAGACTCGGTAAATAATACAATGTAACCAGTTGGTCTCCTTCTCACTTACAAATATACAGGAGGGGGGGGGTCACCCTGTGGAAAATACTACAGGAGGGGGGGTCACCCTGTGGAAAATACTACAGGGGGGTCACCCTGTGGAAAATACTACAGGGGGGGGGTCACCCTGTGGAAAATACTACAGGAAGTGGGGGGGTCATCCAGTGGAAAATACGTACAGGAAGTGGGGGGGGTCACCCTGTGGAAAATACTACAGGAAGTGAGTGGGGGGTCGCCCTGTGGAAAATACGTACAGGAAGTGAGTGGGGGGTCGCCCTGTGGAAAATACGTACAGGAAGTGGGGGGGTCGCCCTGTGGAAAATACGTACAGGAAGTGAGTGGGGGGTCGCCCTGTGGAAAATACGTACAGGAAGTGGGGGGGGTCGCCCTGTGGAAAATACGTCAGGAAGTGGGGGGGGTCGCCCCTGTGGAAAATACGTACAGGAAGTGAGTGGGGGGGTCGCCCTGTGGAAAATACGTACAGGAAGTGAGTGGGGGTTCGCCCTGTGGAAAATACGTACAGGAAGTGAGTGGTGGGGGGTCGCCCTGTGGAAAATACGTTACGTTTTTTCCCTGCACATATATCCACGTTTTTTTTCGCCCCCCCGAAAACCCCCCCACATATCAGTCGGTATACTTGAATCATGCAGCCAATTCTATAATGTGAAGGACAGTAAATGCCTTATGCTTTTTCCCAGGTAGTGCTTCTTCTGACGACAAACTGAAACCTAAAAGAAAAACTAATGAAAGCTTTGTCTATTTTGTCATGTTCCTGTCTGTTGGAATTCCAATCATTGGGTTGTTTTTGTCGTTGTGTTTTGCTGACCATGTTGGAGTTATGAGCTTTGTGTTTCTCTCTCTCTCTCTCCACTTTGCACTGAAATGGGTTTTTTCTCAGTGTTTAATCTGCAATACAGAGGGAGCTGCCAGTTCCAGTGTAGCTGTTTACTCAAGGACGTTCTTACTGTGTGTGTGTGTGTGTGTGTGTGTGTGTGTGTGTGTGTGTGTGTGTGTGTGCGCTCTCCTCTCTGCCTTGGCACAAATACCTTCCGGTGGTATTGTGGAGAACCAGTTTAACATATAGAAATGCTGATTTAGGATTATTTGATGATGTTAAAGACAGAAGTATTGCACCAATGTTGTGTTTTAAAAAGTAAAAAAAAACGTGTGAGGCTCTGCAGTGTAAAGGCCTGTATCCACTCACAGCTGTGACTAGAGTCCCACCCTGCCAGACGGGGGACGGATGGGGGACGGGGGACGGGCGGGCGGGGGACGGATGGGGGACGGACGGCACTTTGACAACAGAGGCAGAACATGTTGTTAGAGACCAGCCTATTGTTGTTATGGGGACGGCCTCCGGTTGTTATGGGGACGGCCTCCGGTTGTTATGGCGACGGCCTCCGGGTTGTTATGGCGACGACGTCCGGTTGTTATGGCGACGACGCCCGGTTGTTATGGCGACGTCGTTATGGAGACGGCCTCTGGTTGTTATGGAGACGGCCTCTTGTTTACAGGCCTTAGGAGGGCGACAGGTGGGTGGTCATCTTCCTTCATTTTAAAAATAAAATAAACTCAAAAAAAATATATATTAAAATGAAATTAAAAAATCGCTCGAAAAAAATATCAAAAATTTAAAAAAAATGAAAAAAATCTATACCGTAACTCTATAGAGGACGATGCTGAAACTCTGGGAACTGGGGATCCATGTTCTGACCCGTAGATCTGGTGTTGGGGGGGTCGCTCAGTGTTCTGACCCGTAGATCTGGTGTTGGTGGGTCGCTCAGTGTTCTGACCCGTAGATCTGGTGTTGGGGGGGTCGCTCAGTGTTCTGACCCGTAGATCTGGTGTTGGGGGGTCGCTCAGTGTTCTGACCCGTAGATCTGGTGTTGGGGGGTCGCTCAGTGTTCTGACCCGTAGATCTGGTGTTGGGGGGTCGCTCAGTGTTCTGACCCGTAGATCTGGTGTTGGGGGGTCGCTCAGTGTTCTGACCCGTAGATCTGGTGTTGGGGGGTCGCTCAGTGTTCTGACCCGTAGATCTGGTGTTGGGGGGTCGCTCAGTGTTCTGACCCGTAGATCTGGTGTTGGGGGGTCGCTCAGTGTTCTGACCCGTAGATCTGGTGTCGGTGGGTCGCTCAGTGTTCTGACCCGTAGATCTGGTATAGGGGGTCGCTCAGTGTTCTGACCCGTAGATCTGGTGTTGGGGGGTCGCTCAGTGTTCTGACCCGTAGATCTGGTGTTGGGGGTCGCTCAGTGTTCTGACCCGTGGTGTTGGGGGGGTCGCTCAGTGTTCTGACCCGTGGTGTTGGGGGGGTCGCTCAGTGTTCTGACCCGTAGATCTGGTGTTGGGGGGTCGCTCAGTGTTCTGACCCGTAGATCTGGTGTTGGGGGGTCGCTCAGTGTTCTGACCCGTAGATCTGGTGTTGGGGGGGTCGCTCAGTGTTCTGACCCGTAGATCTGGTGTTGGGGGGTCGCTCAGTGTTCTGACCCGTAGATCTGGTGTTGGGGGGTCGCTCAGTGTTCTGACCCGTAGATCTGGTGTTGGTGGGTTGCTCAGTGTTCTGACCCGTTGAGTTCTGGTTAGACCTATTTCTCTCGCCTGCTTAATGAACAGCAGTGGTTCTCAGGAAATGGAGGCAGTTCCCCCCCCACACAGATCCTCTCCTTTGTAGGAAGCGTCCATCTTTCCAGCACTGAAATGGCTTCTAGCAGTGTGAGTTAGTTTGTTCTCTGCCAAAATACCTGCTTTAATGGTGGAACAGCTCTGCGGGTTCACTGCACACTGCTTGTCCAAATAAAATGCTGTCTTTTTTAAGGAAAGGTAGAATGATCAACGTGCTTCCTCCTCCTCCTCGCCACTGTCCTCCCCTGTGTGTGTGTGTGTGTGTGTGTGTGTGTGTGTGTGTGTGTGTGTGTGTGTGTGTGTGTGTGTGTGTGTGTGTGTGTGTGTGTGTGTGTGTGTGACTGAACCATAAAGCTGATTTTTGTATCTATGCATAATGTAGCCAGTCACAAGGACTACAGAAATGGGGGGAGGCTTGTTCTGTCCAGCGTCACAGCGTCAAAATGTTTTAAAATATTTCCAGAAATGAATGTGACGATGATCAATATATATATATATGACCTTGTTTCAATCTCTCTCATTGCCACAGATGGTGGTCAAAGAAAAAAAAACTCTGTCAACAACAAACTATAATAATAATCGTGTTTTTTATTATTTTGGGTTGATTTAATATTTTGAACAGTGTAAAAGTCGTCCACATTTCATTGCCTTGTTACTTGTGTCCTGAAGAGAAGATGCAGCAAGTCCAGTGTTTTGTTTTTTAAACCTGTCTGTTTACAACAGAGCATGATTGTAATGTCTTGACAGGTAAGACTGGTAGTCTTGACAGGAAAGACTGGTAGTCTTGACAGGAAAGACTGGTAGTCTTGACAGGTAAGACTGGTAGTCTTGACAGGTAAGACTGGTAGTCTTGACAGGTAAGACTGGTAGTCTTGACAGGTAAGACTGGTAGTCTTGACAGGTAAGACTGGTAGTCTTGACAGGTAAGACTGGTAGTCTTGACAGGTAAGACTGGTAGTCTTGACAGGTAAGACTGGTAGTCTTGACAGGTAAGACTGGTAGTCTTGACAGGTAAGACTGGTAGTCTTGACAGGTAAGACTGGTAGTCTTGACAGGTAAGACTGGTAGTCTTGACAGGTAAGACTGGTAGTCTCATCTGTGTGGCTCTAAAGACTCCCGTTGTTATTCCCTTTAGTGCACTACTGCTGGTGTGGGGAGCAGGCAGCCATTTTAGAATCGGTCCTGTTGAATCGGGAAGGGGGTGTTTTGGCTTCTTCATACCTCCCTAGATGGCTCTCTGTCTGTCATCGCTGGGGGGGTGAATGTAACCTATCGTTGGTCGTAAACACAATGCCTTTAAATAATAAACATAGATTTAGCCACTATTTACAATGTTGATTGTTGAGTTATGATGATGCACAATGTGTGAAAGCTTCAAAACAGCATTAGGCAAAGCCATGGACCTTCATTTATTTACTTCGATTTTTATTTAGTGTCTTTAAAAAAAAAAAACGAACAAAATAATAATAAAAACTGTTGTTTCTCTCCCAGTAGTTTTATTTGACTGGTAGAAGTTGCTAGTTGTGTTGTTTTGACGTCGCGTTCCTTGACTGTACTGAATAACTTAAAAGCATTAGCGTACAATACAAACCCCCTTGAGTATTATTCTGCCAGTGCTGTGCCAGTATTCAACCGTGTTAAACAACCGCTCTACCAAATATCATTCAATCAACAACAACAATAATAATATTTGTTTACTTAATTCCAGATATATATATATTTTTTTGGCTTATCTCACTTTTTTGTTTTAACAAACTGTTGCATGAAACATTGGAAACCAGGTTTATTTTTGTGTGTGTGAATAATAACTTTATTGAGACACTGAACTGTGGTGTTAATAATAACTTTATTGAGACGCTGAACTGAGGTGTTAATAATAACTTTATTGAGACGCTGAACTGAGGAGCTTTTTGGATTTGCACTTGGATTATTTAAAGATGGAAGGAGAGGAGAGAAGACAGCCTCCTAGTCTGCGTCCTGTCTCTCTCTCTGCAGACTAGGAGGCCTGTCTGTCTCTCTGCAGACTAGGAGGCTTGTCTGTCTCTCTCTGCAGACTAGGAGGCCTGTCTGTCTCTCTCTGCAGACTAGGAGGCCTGTCTGTCTCTCTCTCTGCAGACTAGGAGGCCTGTCTGTCTCTCTCTCTGCAGACTAGGAGGCCTGTCTGTCTCTCTCTGCAGACTAGGAGGCCTGTCTGTCTCTCTCTGCAGACTAGGAGGCCTGTCTGTCTCTCTCTGCAGACTAGGAGGCCTGTCTCTCTGTCTCTGCAGACTAGGAGGCCTGTCTGTCTCTCTCTGCAGACTAGGAGGCCTGTCTGTCTCTCTCTGCAGACTAGGAGGCCTGTCTCTCTGTCTCTGCAGACTAGGAGGCCTGTCTGTCTCTCTCTGCAGACTAGGAGGCCTGTCTGTCTCTCTCTGCAGACTAGGAGGCCTGTCTGTCTCTCTCTGCAGACTAGGAGGCCTGTCTGTCTCTCTCTGCAGACTAGGAGGCCTGTCTGTCTCTCTCTGCAGACTAGGAGGCCTGTCTGTCTCTCTCTGCAGACTAGGAGGCCTGTCTGTCTCTCTCTGCAGACTAGGAGGCCTGTCTGTCTCTCTCTGCAGACTAGGAGGCCTGTCTGTCTCTCTCTGCAGACTAGGAGGCCTGTCTGTCTCTCTCTGCAGACTAGGAGGCCTGTCTGTCTCTCTCTGCAGACTAGGAGGCCTGTCTGTCTCTCTCTGCAGACTAGGAGGCCTGTCTGTCTCTCTCTCTGCAGACTAGGAGGCCTGGATGGTGTGTGTATGTTAGTGTGTGTTGTTGTGCTCTGACAGGGTAGACAGGCTGGTAGTGTGGTGGTATGAGGGGTGTCTCTGTGCTGATCTAACCCAGCAGAGGGTACTGTCACGTGGGATGAGTTAACTACATTTCAGGGTAGCATGGTGCTGCTAGCATGGTGCTGCTAGCATGGCGCTGTTAGCATGGTGCTAGTTGCTATTGTTTCAGAGGACCGCCACTTAGCCTGACTCAGGAAAAGGGGTTCTGATTGGCTCTTAGCCTGACTCAGGAAAAGGGGTTCTGATTGGCTCTTAGCCTGACTCAGGAAAAGGGGTTCTGATTGGCTCTTAGCCTGACTCAGGAAAAGGGGTTCTGATTTGGCTCTTAGCCTGACTCAGGAAAAGGGGTTCTGATTGGCTCTTAGCCTGACTCAGGAAAAGGGGTTCTGATTGGCTCTTAGCCTGACTCAGGAAAAGGGGTTCTGATTGGCTCTTAGCCTGACTCAGGAAAAGGGGTTCTGATTGGCTCTTAGCCTGACTCAGGAAAGGGGTTCTGATTGGCTCTTAGCCTGACTCAGGAAAGGGGTTCTGATTGGCTCTTAGCCTGACTCAGGAAAGGGGTTCTGATTGGCTCTTAGCCTGACTCAGGAAAGGGGTTCTGATTGGCTCTTAGCCTGACTCAGGAAAGGGGTTCTAAATCTGATTTTGGTTCTTCAAGGCTGTTCAGGGAATACCATGCTTTTGGGCACAAGTCCTCCCCTTTAACACAGATGTAGGATCATCTCTCCTCCTTACATCCTAACCTTAAACCATCAGGGAGAAGGGACCAGGTCACTAAAGCCCTCTGATCCGTTATCACTGGGTGTTATTGTGTGTCTGTGGAGATGACGGTTAGACGAGGGACAAGACTTCTGTCTGTTGAGACGTGACGCTGCACCCAAGTCTCTCTCTGTCTCTCTCTTCGTCTCTCTCTCTCTCTCTCTCTCTCTCTCTTCGTCTCTCTGTCTCTCTCTTCGTCTCTCTCTCTCTCTCTCTCTCTCTCTCTCTCTCTCTCTCTCTCTCTCTTTCTCTCTCTCTTTTCCTCTCTCTCTCTCTCTCTCTTTGTCTCTCTCTCTCTCTCTTTGTCTCTCTCTCTCTTCGTCTCTCTCTCTCTCTCTCTTTTCCTCTCTCTCTTTCCTCTCTCTCTCTCTCTCTTTGTCTCTCTCTCTCTCTTTTCCTCTCTCTCTCTTTTCCTCTCTCTCTCTTTTCCTCTCTCTCTCTTTGTCTCTCTCTCTCTTCGTCTCTCTCTCTCTCTCTCTCTTTTCCTCTCTCTTTTCCTCTCTCTCTCTCTCTCTCTCTCGCTCTCTTTGTCTCTCTCTCTCTCTCGCTCTCTTCGTCTCTCTCTCTCTTCGTCTCTCTCTCTCTTCGTCTCTCTCTCTCTCTTCGTCTCTCTCTCTCTCTTCGTCTCTCTCTCTCTCTCTCTTCATCTCTCGCGCTCTCTTCGTCTCTCTGTCTCTCTCTCTGTTTCTCTCTCTCTCTCTAACTCAACCCAGTGTAGTAGTATGTAATGTTCCTAGTCATTACTACGACCGTCATGCCAAACCGAGGAAGAAGAGAGGAAGGAAAGGGACGATGTTGTCCGTGGAAAAGCTGGACAACGTTTATGCTTGAAATCAACAAAAGGAAGTTGAGGAATTTTTATAGAAAGAAAGTTTAAACTATGAGCAATGTACAATCCCCCTATAGCTGCCTAGTCGCCACGGAGCCCCGGGCTCCTAGCTTCTCTCGTGTTTCAGACGATATTATCCTGTGATCCATTAGTCTTCTATTGAAGAGACACGACGACGCTGCGTGTTAACAGGTTTCCTTTCTGCCGCTGGTTTACAATGAGGCTCTATGGCTTTTTAGTAGACTTGACTGATGAACTGGGAGGAATCACGTGTCTCATTGTCATTTACATTGATGATGACCCTGAAAAGCTTTAGTCTATATATATATATATCAGCACAGCACAAAGACCTGGGAGTTAGAGGGGTTACGGGGGAGGATTAGGGAGGGTAACGAGGGAGGTTAACGGGGGAGGATGAGGGAGGGTAATGGGGGAGGATTAGGGAGGGTAATAGGGAGGGTAACGGGGAGGATTAGGGAGGGTAACGAGGGGAGTGGGGTGCACAAAGAGACTATGCAATGGTGTTATCCAGCCTTCCATGTCCATTTGGGGTTTCTATCTAAAGCCCAGTCCACAGTGGAGACCTGAGCAGTGTTCCAGACAAGACACTGGTCTCCTATGTCAGTGCACTACTTATAACCAGGGACTCATAGACAGGGATTGCCCTACGTAGGGACTACGGTGCAGCCAGGGCTCACAGTATTCCTAAAAACATGTGTGCCATCACCTTTTCTACCTACTAGCCAACCAACCAGCCACACGCAGAAGGTTAGATTTACAAAGTCCTCCCCCCCCCCCGCTGGTTTCTGTTGGGACACAGATGAGGACTGCTGGAACCATAGATTTACTGCTGCTTTTGATAGAGACATTCTATCACTGAGAATTCTAGAAGCTAGAAGCCTCTCCTTTATAGAGACGTTCTATCACTGAGAATTCTAGAAGCCTCTCCTTTATAGAGACGTTCTATCACTGAGAATTCTAGAAGCCTCTCCTTTATAGAGACGTTCTATCACTGAGAATTCTAGAAGCCTCTCCTCTCCTTTATAGAGACGTTCTATCACTGAGAATTCTAGAAGCCTCTCCTTTATAGAGACGTTCTATCACTGAGAATTCTAGAAGCCTCTCCTCTCCTTTATAGAGACGTTCTATCACTGAGAATTCTATCAGCTAGAAGCCTCTCCTTTATAGAGACGTTCTATCACTGAGAATTCTAGAAGCCTCTCCTTTATAGAGACGTTCTATCACTGAGAATTCTAGAAGCTAGAAGCCTCTTCTTTATAGAGACGTTCTATCACTGAGAATTCTAGAAGCTAGAAGCCTCTTCTTTATAGAGACGTTCTATCACTGAGAATTCTAGAAGCCTCTCCTCTCCTTTATAGAGACGTTCTATCACTGAGAATTCTAGAAGCTAGAAGCCTCTTCTTTATAGAGACGTTCTATCACTGAGAATTCTAGAAGCTAGAAGCCTCTTCTTTATAGAGACGTTCTATCACTGAGAATTCTAGAAGCCTCTCCTCTCCTTTATAGAGACGTTCTATCACTGAGAATTCTAGAAGCCTCTCCTCTCCTTTATAGAGACGTTCTATCACTGAGAATTCTATCAGCTGGAAGTCTCAGACCTCGAGCTGCAGAGTAGAATATTCTCCTGACCTGTGAACCTAATATGCACATTGCTTCGGGAGGCTGATAAGAAACGATGTACAGAGAAAACAACCCAACGTCTATAATATTTACTAATAATAAAGACTTACTTTAAAGTTACAGGGAGGGTGTTTTGGCGTTGTGTCTTCCTGACAGGAGGATGGGGGGGGGCAGGGTGGTTTCTTCGGGGGAGGGGGGGGGGGAACTGCACTTTCTGAAGGACAATCCTTATTTGGTAACAGAGGCCTGATGTGACGTGCTACCTTGGGGTAGAAACTCCAGCCTGCTCCTCCCACTGTCATCCATGTCTCCTCCCATCGTCACCACGACGACCACCATGATGCTGTTGTTCTGTTGTCATTGTTTTTATTTCATAATAATAATAATGATATATATATTTTTTTTTTTTCCCTTTTTTTTGTGATTATTTTAGTGCTCTTAAGAGAATGTGTACTAAAGGTGTAGTGTTATAAGGTGGTTGGTCTCCAGGGCCGACGGACCGAGCGCTAGACAGATTGATAACTGTTTGTAAACCTTCTGGCCGTAGTGTCGGAACACAAAGCTGTATAACTTGGGTACAACCCTCAATAAAAGACTAACAGTGATTTAACTGATGTTGTCTGTTGTCTGGTCATTTCTCTTGAGTGAGTTTATGGCCCTATCCCAAACAGAGCCCTACACCCTACACACTTTCTGGGATTGGAGAGGTGTAATCAACATGGTAGGGGGGGGGGCCTAGTGGTTAAGACCGTTGGGACAGTAACTGAAAGCTTGCTGGTTTCCAATCTCCGAGCCGACGAGGTGAAAAATCTGTCGACGTGCCTTTGAGCAAGGTACTGAACCCTAAACGCTCCTGTAAATTTCTCTGGATAACAGCATCTGCTAAATCACAAATGTCAAACATAATGGTGAAACTTCCACATTGCTATTACAATATTGATTACACCTGACAAATCCTCCCAGATCTCCATGCAGGTTTATTAGGTTATATAATATGGTGTGATGAGGTTTATCAGGTTATATAATATGGCGTGATGAGGTTTAACATGCAGGTTTATCAGGTTATATAATATGGCGTGATGAGGTTTAACATGCAGGTTTATTAGGTTATATAATATGGCGTGATGAGGTTTATCAGGTTATATAATATGGCGTGATGAGGTTTATTAGGTTATATAATATGGCGTGATGAGGTTTATTAGGTTATATAATATGGTGTGATGAGGTTTAACATGCAGGTTTATTAGGTTATGTGATGAGGTTTAAACCCACTACGACTCGTTTCCGTCGTAATTAATTGTTTTATATATACGGTATAACTTTACTCAAAAAACGGGATTGAAACGTGGTTATAGACCGAGTGAACAAAACATTAAGAACACCTCTTTCCATGACAGACTGACCAGGTGAATCCAGGTAAAATGATCACTTGTTAAATCCACTTCAATCAGTGTAGATGAAGGGAAGGAGACAGACAGGTTGAAGAAGGGTTTTTCACACTCAAACAATTTCCCTGTGTGATCACCAGCCAACTGGACACAACTATGGGAAGCATTGGAGTCAACATGGGCCAGCATCCCTGTGGAACGGCTTTCTACACCTTGTAGAGTCCATTCTCCGAAGAATTGAGGGGGGGGGGGGGGACGACGACTCAATATTAGGAAGGTGTTCTTAAAGATACTGTGAAGATCATTCCTGCATTTCCTGGTTGCTAAAATGTCCGAATATGTGACAAAACAAGCATGTAGAGAATCGTTATAAAATGTATTTTGAATGGGAAGCATAGAAATAGAACCCACTCTTACTGGTTCTTAGACTTGCTTTCAATGACCAATCTCTATAACTCATATTTCTAATGTGAATTTGGTTGGGGTGTAGTGAGGGGGACTCCCTGAACCACAAGGTGGCGCTGTACAACAAGAGTCCAACCATAAAGTGATGTTTATTTGTCATTAAATACAGTGAAACACAAGACAGGGCATCAGATGCCACAGGGAGAACGGAGGAAGGAGAAGCGGGACTGATGAAGTGGTGGGTGGGGGGGCGCTGCCCTGCCCAGCCCGTCGGGACAGCATCATCAGGAAGTTCCACCTCAGTAAACACAGCTTAAACTTAATCGTGGTTTAAATGTGATGAAGTAGAAGCTGATTCTATGGGTTTTAAACTAGTGAATAAAAAGGCAGGGATTCAAAACAAGACATCTGCAGCATTTTTACAGTCGACGTGATTTCTGGGAAATGTCCCTTTTTAAAAGTACATCGCAGGTCATTCAACTGTCTTGATTTCCTGCTGAAATGGTAATGACATGGGGGCTAATTGATTTCTATACACACACACACACACACTAGAGCACAGCCAGAAGAGGACTGGCCACCCCTCATAGCCTGGTTCCTCTCTACCCAGTACAGCCAGAAGAGGACTGGCCACCCCTCATAGCCTGGTTCCTCTCTACCCAGTACAGCCAGAAGAGGACTGGCCACCCCTCATAGCCTGGTTCCTTCTCTACCCAGTACAGACAGAAGAGGACTGGCCACCCCTCATAGCCTGGTTCCTCTCTACCCGGTACAGCCAGAAGAGGACTGGCCACCCCTCATAGCCTGGTTCCTCTCTACCCGGTACAGCCAGAAGAGGACTGGCCACCCCTCATAGCCTGGTTCCTCTCTACCCGGTACAGCCAGAAGAGGACTGGCCACCCCTCATAGCCTGGTTCCTCTCTACCCGGTACAGCCAGAAGAGGACTGGCCACCCCTCATAGCCTGGTTCCTCTCTACCCGGTACAGCCAGAAGAGGACTGGCCACCCCTCATAGCCTGGTTCCTCTCTACCCGGTACAGCCAGAAGAGGACTGGCCACCCCTCATAGCCTGGTTCCTCTCTACCCGGTACAGCCAGAAGAGGACTGGCCACCCCTCATAGCCTGGTTCCTCTCTAGGTTTCTTCCTAGGTTCTGGCCTTTCTAGGGGAGTTTTTCCTAGCCACCGTGCTTCTACACCTGCATTGCTTGCTGTTTGGGGTTTTAGGCTGGGTTTCTGTACAGCACTTTGAGATATCAGCTGATGTAAGAAGGGTTTTATAAATACATTTTATTGATTTAGAGCAGGGAGTTCTCAAACTGTTCCACTCGGGACCCCCCCTTCCAGCAACGGGGAACATCCCACCCCCCTCTCCCACGGGCAAGTTAAAAGCCGGACTGAGGCCCGCACCCCCCTCCCTGCCACCCCCTCTAGGGGGCGCGTCACACAGTTTGGGATCCACTGCACTAAATGACTGATAGGGGGCGCTGTGTTGAAGCCACCAGGCCTCCATCTTGACCCCCCCTCCCACCGTTGTAAAAACGATACTTTGGACGTTATAGAAATTAATTTACTAATGTTGCCTCGTTTATTGAATTACAGACAGCTTTTACATCCGCTAAACAAATGAAAAATATTTTCCTTAATGTTATACATTTTTTGGGGGGAAAAAGTGCTGATGTTTATTGTCCTCACTACAAACAACAAAAACACCTTAAATACAGAAAATACAAAAAAATACTGTTGAATTCCATTTATTTTCTACGCGGGAATATAGTGGAACCGGTGGCTTTAAAGTCTCTCCATGGCCGAAACATCAGCAATTCAGGGTGTATATATCTATATATCTCTCTATATCTATATCTATATCTATATCTATATATATATATATATATATATATATATATCTCTCTATATCTATCTATCTATCTATCTATCTATAATTATAATACACACACACACGTCATTGGAGTTATGATGAAGGCCAAAACACAACGTTTTTAATAGTTGTTTAAATGGTGAGAGAGCGTTACTCCCTTGTCGTCGCCGTGGAGACTCACTGGGCGTGTTAGTAATTCCTGGTTCTTATTCGTACACGTCCTTCTTGTCAGCGATGTACTGGACAATATCCTGGGGAGACATTAACTTCTCTGCCTCCGCATCCGGGATCTCAAACCCTGCAGCAGGAACACACACACACACACACACACACACACACTAGGCTTAACACACGTAACCACAGTTGTATGTAGGAAGTGGAAGGGTTAGTCCATACAAACATCTAAGTTATCGTCATGGAAATAGAACGGACTAGTCTAGAACATTCCGATTCACATCAACAGGTGGACCAGCAGGGAGACAGAGACATGGAGAGAGACAGACCGACAGAGACAGAGAGAGAGACAGGGAGGGAGGGAGAGACGGGGAGACAGAGACATGGTGAGAGAGACGGGGAGGGAGAGACAGGGAGGGAGAGAGAGAGACGGGGAGAGAGAGAGAGACAGGGAGGGAGAGACAGACCGACAGATACAGGGAAGGAGAGACAGGGAGGGAGAGACAGACCGACAGGGAGGGAGAGACAGGGAGGGAGAGACAGACCGACAGTCAAACACAGAGACAGGGACGGAGAGACAGACCGACAGAGACAGGGAGGGAGAGACAGACCGACAGTCAAACACAGATACAGGGACGGAGAGACAGACTCACCAAACTCATCCTCCATGGCCATAATGATCTCGACCTGGTCCAAGCTGTCTAACCCCAGGTCCTTCAGGAAGTGGGACGACGTCGCCAGCTGAGGATACAGATAGATCAGAGGAGGTCAGGACAGACAGGACTGGTCGACAGGTCAGAGGAGGTCAGGACAGACAGGACTGGTCGACAGATCAGAGGAGGTCAGGACAGACAGGACTGGTCGATAGATCAGAGGAGGTCAGGACAGACAGGGCTGGTCGATAGATCAGAGGAGGAGGTCAGGACAGACAGGACTGGTCGACAGATCAGAGGAGGAGGTCAGGACAGACAGGACTGGTCGATAGATCAGAGGAGGTCAGGACAGACAGGGCTGGTCGATAGATCAGAGGTGGTCAGGACAGACAGGGCCGGTCGACAGGTCAGGACAGACAGGGCCGGTCGATAGATCAGAGGAGGTCAGGACAGACAGGGCTGGTCGATAGATCAGAGGAGGAGGTCAGGACAGACAGGACTGGTCGATAGATCAGAGGAGGTCAGGACAGACAGGGCTGGTCGATAGATCAGAGGTGGTCAGGACAGACAGGGCCGGTCGACAGGTCAGGACAGACAGGGCCGGTCGATAGATCAGAGGAGGTCAGGACAGACAGGGCTGGTCGATAGATCAGAGGAGGTCAGGACAGACAGGGCCGGTCGATAGATCAGAGGTGGTCAGGACAGACAGGGCCGGTCGATAGATCAGAGGTGGTCAGGACAGACAGGGCCGGTCGATAGATCAGAGGTGGTCAGGACAGACAGGGCTGGTCGATAGATCAGAGGTGGTCAGGACAGACAGGACTGGTCGACAGGTCAGAGGAGGTCAGGACAGACAGGGCCGGTCGACAGGTCAGGACAGACAGGGCCGGTCGATAGATCAGAGGAGGTCAGGACAGACAGGGCTGGTCGATAGATCAGAGGAGGTCAGGACAGACAGGGCTGGTCGATAGATCAGAGGAGGTCAGGACAGACAGGACTGGTCGACAGGTCAGGACAGACAGGGCCGGTCGACAGGTCAGGACAGACAGGGCTGGTCGACAGGTCAGGACAGACAGGGCTGGTCGACAGGTCAGGACAGACAGGGCTGGTCGACAGGTCAGGACAGACAGGGCTGGTCGACAGGTCAGAGGAGGAGGTCAGGACAGACAGGGCTGGTCGACAGGTCAGGACAGACAGGGCTGGTCGACAGGTCAGGACAGACAGGGCTGGTCGACAGGTCAGGACAGACAGGGCTGGTCGACAGGTCAGAGGAGGAGGTCAGGACAGACAGGGCTGGTCGACAGGTCAGGACAGACAGGGCTGGTCGACAGGTCAGAGGAGGAGGTCAGGACAGACAGGGCTGGTCGACAGGTCAGGACAGACAGGGCTGGTCGACAGGTCAGAGGAGGTGAGGACAGACAGGGACGTCCTAGATCTGCAGTCCTACTCTGAGATACACTACATGACTCAAAAGTATGTGGACACCTACTCATCCAAAATCATGGGCGTTAACCATTTTGAAAGGGTGTCCACATACTTTTGTATTTATACAACAGCTGGGTCTAATCTATGATGTTAAAATGTCTATTTACTCGGTTCCATCTGACTGCTGCAATCCACTGTCTCATCAGCCCAGCCAGGCAATTTATAAACTTCATCTCCACTATAAAAAGCATCTAGACATGATCTCATATTTCTTTTAGGACTAACATTTAGTTTTCAACAGCGGAGATTTGTATAAACCTTTACTGTCGGTCTCTCCGACATTTACAACATTGAATTAGAATATTGAAATAATCTCCAGTCGTCCCGTAGTAATGAACGTGTCGAGACGAGACGAACAGACAGACAGACAGACAGACAGGCAGGCAGACAGAGACAGGCAGACAGGCAGGCAGGCAGACAGACAGACAGACAGTGTTTCTCAGCCAGTCGAAATCATGAATCAGCCGTCATCGTTTTTATGGATCAAAACAAAGAAATGACAACTGAAAAAAGGTTGAAACGAAGTGCAGCTAGTTTGCAGTATTTCCAGATTCAGTTTGTTTTATTCCACCTTTATTTAACCAGGTGGCTAGTTGAGAACAAGTCCTTTATTTAACCAGGTAGGCTAGTTGAGAACAAGTCCTTTATTTAACCAGGTAGGCCAGTTGAGAACAAGTCCTTTATTTAACCAGGTGGGCCAGTTGAGAACAAGTCCTTTATTTAACCAGGTGGGCCAGTTGAGAACAAGTCCTTTATTTAACCAGGTAGGCCAGTTGAGAACAAGTCCTTTATTTAACCAGGTAGGCCAGTTGAGAACAAGTTCTCATTTACAACTGCTACCTGGCCAAAATAAAGCAAAGCAGTTCGACACAGAGTTACACATGGAGTAAAACAAACATACAGTCAATAACACAGTAGAAAAATAAGTCTATATACAATGTGAGCAAATGAGGTGAGATTAGGGAGGTAAGGCAATAAATAGGCCAGAGTGGTGAAGTAATTACAATATAGCAATTAAACACTGGAGTGATAGGATGTACAGAGGATGAATGTGCAAGTAGAGATACTGGGGTGCAAAGGAGCAAGATAAATAAATAAATACAGTATGGGGATGAGTTAGATTGGATGGGCTAGTTTGAAGTGATTGTGTTTAGCTGTGTTGTAGCTCCTCTGAACAACAGTGTCCTGACGAGTGAGCACATTTTCTATACCAGGTGAAATCGCACCTCATTACCTCATTGTTATGGATTTATCCAAATAAACGTCACTAGAAAACAGCTTAAACAAATGTAAATGCAGCTAAACTTTTTGACGTGATTGTAAATTAGCCGTAGTTGGCTAGCTGAGGGATAAGAACGTTGCCAGCCAGTATGGCACGAAAGACTGGGTCCATAGATACAGAACCAAAAGACTGAACGACTGGGTCGCGTCCATAGATACAGAACCAAAGGACTGAACGACTGGGTCGCGTCCATCGATACAGAACATAAAAGACTGAACGACTGGGTCGAGTCCATAGATACAGAACATAAAAGACTGAACGACTGGGTCGCGTCCATCGATACAGAACATAAACGACTGGGTCGCGTCCATCGATACAGAACATAAAAGACTGAACGACTGGGTCTCGTCCATAGATACAGAACATAAAAGACTGAACGACCGGGTCACGTCCATAGATACAGAACACAAAGACTGAACGACCGGGTCGCGTCCATCGATACAGAACACAAAGACTGAACGACTGGGTCGCGTCCATAGATACAGAACATAAAAGACTGAACGACCGGGTCACGTCCATCGATACAGAACCAAAAGACTGAACGACTGGGTCACGTCCAGATACAGAACATAAAGACTGAACGACTGGGTCTCTGGCAACCGACCCGATCGAACGAACGACCAGCCAGATTGGGTAGCCACCTTAGGACTTGTGTCGGGACTAAATCTTGTTGGAAGGAGGAAATGGTATGAATAAATGTATCATAGATAAGGAGTGTTGACTGATCCTAGACACGTGGGGTGTAAATCTACTACACACCAAACAGACCCATGAGGAAACGAATGGAACGAAACAGAAGAGAATATGTCCAATAGAAGAAACTGTCTTGTTTTCGCCTGGACTAATGATTACACCCCAGTATTCCTAGTCTCAAAACCGCAGCCCGTCTGGTGTTCAACCTTCCCAAGTTCTCTCACGTCACCCCGCTCTCTCCGCTCTCTCCACTGGCTTCCAGTCGAAGCTCGCATCCGCTACAAGACCATGGTGCTTGCCTACGGAGCTGTGAGGGGAACGGCACCTCCGTACCTTCAGGCTCTGATCAGGCCCTACACCCAAACAAGGGCACTGCATTCATCCACCTCTGGCCTGCTCGCCTCCCTACCTCTGAGGAAGCACAGTTCCCGCTCAGCCCAGTCAAAACTGTTCGCTGCTCTGGCACCCCAATGGTGGAACAAGCTCCCTCACGACGCCAGGACAGCGGAGTCAATCACCACCTTCCGGAGACACCTGAAACCCCACCTCTTTAAGGAATACCTGGGATAGGATAAAGTAATCCTTCTAACCCCCCCTTAAAAGATATAGATGTACTATTGTAAAGTGGTTGTTCCACTGGATATCATAAGGTGAATCCACCAATTTGTAAGTCGCTCTGGATAAGAGCATCTGCTAAATGACTTAAATGTAAACGTCAAAGCGAGCCGCGGTGCCTCGGGTCGGTCCTTACCTTCTCTGGGTTGATCTTGTCGTAGAGTTTCAGAACGTACATGACTCGTTCTTTAATGCTTTCAATGGTGAGGGGAGGCAGGTCTCCATACTGTCTACAGGACACTCCCACTGAGCTAGAGATCTAGAGAGAAGAAGAAGGACAGGAAGGAAGAAAGGGTTCAGAGATCATAACACTTGTCGATGCCAGCTTGACTGACAACACTTCTGCACCCATTTGACCAATCAAGCAGTTTAGTTCAAGCCTAGGTAATAGCTAGCTAGCTAATGTTACAGATGTCCACCGCATTGTATTTGGTGCACAAGTCGTCATCCTGTCACAACAACCACAGGTCTTGATAATAGATAAGAGTTACACATTTACTTTAGATTAAATTTTAAAAAGTGTCAATCGACTGTCATCTAGCTAGTACACATAGTAATGCTAGGCTAACAGTACAGTACTTGATTGTACCACAGATGAATAGTTTGAACATATTAGCTTAGCTAGGCTAACGCATGAGACCACAGTCGGTTGTTTTGTAACGTAAATTCATGCAGCATTCAAACTATGCATTTTTTTCAGAGACAGTTTCGTTGAATTAGCAATGGACCCGGTTTTAAGACATTGTCGTGCAAAGTGACCAGCTAGCAAGCTAGCTAGCACAGTGACCGGATAGCAAGCTAGCTAGCACAGTGACCGGATAGCAAGCTAGCTAGCACAGTGACCGGATAGCAAGCTAGCTAGCACAGTGACCGGATAGCAAGCTAGCTAGCACAGCGACCGGATAGCAAGCTAGCTAGCACAGCGACCGGATAGCAAGCTAGCTAGCACAGCGACCGGATAGCAAGCTAGCTAGCACAGCGACCGGATAGCAAGCTAGCTAGCACAGCGACCGGATAGCAAGCTAGCTAGCACAGCGACCGGATAGCAAGCTAGCTAGCACAGCGACCGGATAGCAAGCTAGCTAGCACAGCGACCGGATAGCAAGTTAGCTAGCACTAGTTACGGATTTTATTGGAAAGACACTGGTAGGTCAATGTGCAATCCAGTACTGCTAGGCCACAACAGCGACAAAAACATGTCAATGTTATTCAAGACTAACCTGCGTTTGTTCAATCCACCGTGTCCGCTGACTGCTGGCAATGAAGGAGAACGGTCGGTGGTTCAATAGGACCGGACCAGCTGCGGCTCTCACTGCAATGTTACCCGACGAGAGTCTCACAGAAGACCGGGCGAGTTGGCGGACACACTGCGCTAGGACACGGGACGCCATGATTGAAACTAAAATACGGTGCAAAGTAAAACACGCGTTTAGATGACAAGCGGGAGTTTCCACTAGATAGCACAGCCACAAAGTCAAAGGGAAAAAGAGGTCAAATGTGCGCAGGCGCACTGGTTATTATAAAAAATTAAAAAATAACGCCGATATTTAATATGATTTGGTTTTTATTTATTCACTATAACGTCATTATAATGCTTTCTCGTATGTTTTTATTATTTCATTAAATTGGAATGATGTAAAAAAAAAAAATGTTGACTTTGGTTGAATTTTGTCGCAACATCGGGTAACCGATCATTCTATGCGTAAATCACCAGAACAAAACAAAAAAATCGATTATATTCAAATTTCGTCGATCATTAACAATGATGTTAATTCTTTAAACACACATATTTTAATTTTAGTTGAATATGACTTATTATTTGTGAGCGGAAGTGTTTTCCACCATCATCATCATCATCGATGTTGCAGTGCTCTGCTAGTAGGGTCTGAAGGGAGCGGTAGACAGCAGAGCAAAACAAACCACAGAAAACTCGTTTTTTCTGTACATTTACAAACAACAACAACAACAATTACAATCATGGAATTGTGTGAGATACTGTACAACAAGGCGGAATACATTGAAACGGTAATATTCGGTGTTTATTTGACTAGATAACGTTAACGATTAGCAAGTTAGCTAGCTAGCTAGCGTTTAGCGCATTGGTATTTACACTGAGTATACAAAACATTAAGAACACCTTCCTAATATCATAACAGCCTCAATTCATCAGAGGCATGGACTCTACAAGGTGTAGAAAGCGTCCCACAGGGATGCTGGTCCATGTTGACTCCAATGCTCCCCACAGTTGTGTCCAGTTGGCTGGATGTCCTTTGGGTGGTGCACCAGTCTTGATACACACGGGGAAACTGTTTGAGCGTGGAAAAACCCAGCAGCTTTGCAGTTCTTGACACAAACCGGTGCACCTGGCACCTACTACCATAACCCCCGTTCAAAGGCACTTCAATATTTTTGTCTTGTCCGTTCACCTTCTGAATGGCAAACATACAATGTCTCAAATCCTTTAACCTGTCTCCTCCCCTTCTTCATCTACACTGATTGAAGTGGATTTAACAAGTGACATCAATAAGGGATCATATCTATCACCTGGATTCACCTGGTCAGTCTATGTGATGGAAAGAGAAGGTGTTTTTAATGTTGTGTATACACAGTGAACAGTCAATGCACTGAACCAGCATTGCTAGCTAGGTCACTTAGCCAGCTAGCTAGCCAGCTGAATTGACAAGGCACCGATTACAGTTTGCATCAAGCGGTGGTCTGTAAACCTTGTAGCTAAGTCAGTGCCGTTTATACCAACCTGTCAGCATGTCCACTGTCCCTCTCAGGCGTCCGGTAACAAAGTGAGCAGGCAGTCGGTGCTGTGCGGCAGTCAGAACATCGTCCTCAACGGCAAAGTAAGTAACAACAAGCTATACAGGTAATAAACCATGAGATGGGACTATACATGTAATAAACCATGAGTCTCCCTCCCTGTCTGTCTCCCTCCCTCCCTGTCTGTCTCCTCCTCCCTGTCTCCCCTCCCTCCCTGTCTCCCTCCCTCCCTGTCTATCTCCCTCCCTGTCTCCTGCCCTCCCTGTCTGTGTCACCCTCCCTGTCTGCATGTCTGTCTGCCTGCCTGCCTGCCTGTCTGTCTGTCTGTCTGTCTGTCTGTCTGTCTGTCTGTCTGCCTCCCTGCCTGTCTGTCTGTCTGCCTGCCTGCCTTCTGTCTGTCTGTCTGCCTGTCTGTCTGTCTGTCTGTCTGTCTGTCTGTCTGTTCCAGACTATAGTAATGAATGACTGTATAATCCGTGGAGACCTGGCCAATGTCAGGGTGGGGAGGCACTGTGTTGTGAAGAGCCGCAGTGTCATTCGACCGCCGTTCAAAAAATTCAGCAAAGGGTGAGTTCTGCTCAACTTCTTCTAGACCAGGGGTCCCCTCTTCTAGACCAGGGGTCCCCTCTTCTAGACCAGGGGTCGCCAACCTTTTCTAGACCAGGGGTCTCCTCTTCTAGACCAGGGGTCTCCTCTTCTAGACCAGGGGTCCCCTCTTCTAGACCAGGGGTCCCCTCTTCTAGACCAGGGGTCGCCAACCTTTTCTAGACCAGGGGTCTCCTCTTCTAGACCAGGGGTCTCCAACCTCTTCTAGACCAGGGGTCCCCTCTTCTAGACCAGGGGTCTCCTCTTCTAGACCAGGGGTCCCCTCTTCTAGACCAGGGGTCTCCTCTTCTAGACCAGGGGTCCCCTCTTCTAGACCAGGGGTCTCCTCTTCTAGACCAGGGGTCTCCTCTTCTAGACCAGGGGTCCCCTCTTCTAGACCAGGGGTCCCCTCTTCTAGACCAGGGGTCTCCTCTTCTAGACCAGGGGTCCCCTCTTCTAGACCAGGGGTCTCCTCTTCTAGACCAGGGGTCGCCAACCTTTTCTAGACCAGGGGTCGCCAACCTTTTCTAGACCAGGGGTCTCCTCTTCTAGACCAGGGGTCTCCTCTTCTAGACCAGGGGTCCCCTCTTCTAGACCAGGGGTCTCCTCTTCTAGACCAGGGGTCCCCTCTTCTAGACCAGGGGTCTCCTCTTCTAGACCAGGGGTCTCCTCTTCTAAACCAGGGGTCGCCAACCTTTTCTAGACCAGGGGTCCCCTCTTCTAGACCAGGGGTCTCCTCTTCTAGACCAGGGGTCCCCTCTTCTAGACCAGGGGTCGCCAACCTTTTCTAGACCAGGGTCTCCAACCTTTTCTAGACCAGGGGTCTCCAACCTTTTCTAGACCAGGGGTCTCCTCTTCTAGACCAGGGGTCTCCAACCTTTTCTAGACCAGGGGTCGCCAACCTTTTCTAGACCAGGGGTCCCCTCTTCTAGACCAGGGGTCTCCTCTTCTAGACCAGGGGTCTCCTCTTCTAGACCAGGGGTCTCCTCTTCTAGACCAGGGGTCTCCTCTTCTAGACCAGGGGTCTCCTCTTCTAGACCAGGGGTCCCCTCTTCTAGACCAGGGGTCCCCTCTTCTAGACCAGGGGTCTCCAACCTCTTCTAGACCAGGGGTCTCCAACCTCTTCTAGACCAGGGGTCTCCAACCTCTTCTAGACCAGGGGTCGCCAACCTTTTCTAGACCAGGGGTCGCCAACCTTTTCTAGACCAGGGGTCTCCTCTTCTAGACCAGGGGTCTCCTCTTCTAGACCAGGGGTCTCCTTTTCTAGACCAGGGGTCCCCTTTCTAGACCAGGGGTCGCCCCTCTTCTAGACCAGGGGTCGCCACCTTTCTAGACCAGGGGTCTCCTCTTCTAGACCAGGGGTCGCCAACCTCTTCTAGACCAGGGGTCTCCACCTCTTCTAGACCAGGGGTCTCCTCTTCTAGACCAGGGGTCCCCTCTTCTAGACCAGGGGTCCCCTCTTCTAGACCAGGGGTCCACCTCTTCTAGACCAGGGGTCTCCAACCTCTTCTAGACCAGGGGTCTCCAACCTCTTCTAGACCAGGGGTCTCCACCTCTTCTAGACCAGGGGTCTCCAACCTCTTCTAGACCAGGGGTCTCCAACTCTTCTAGACCAGGGGTCTCCACTCTTCTAGACCAGGGGTCTCCAACCTCTTCTAGACCAGGGGTCTCCTCTTCTAGACCAGGGGTCTCCTCTTCTAGACCAGGGGTCTCCTCTTCTAGACCAGGGGTCTCCTCTTCTAGACCAGGGGTCCCCTCTTCTAGACCAGGGGTCTCCTCTTCTAGACCAGGGGTCTCCCTCTTCTAGACCAGGGGTCTCCTATTCTAGACCATGGTTCTCCTCTTCTAGACCAGGGGTCTCCCTCTTCTAGACCAGGGGTCTCCAACCTCTTCTAGACCAGGGGTGTTGTTGTTTCTGCTGTTTTGGACCTACTGCTGCTGCATGACGTCGTGACCCAGTCGATACACACGATCATGATGTAGTTGTGTGTAAGTTAATGTTGAACGTCCAGTGTAGCAGGTCTCTGTGGTCTGACCTCTAACCCCTTGTCCTCCAGAGTGGCCTTCTTCCCGCTGCACATCGGAGACCATGTGTTTATAGAGGAGGACTGTGTGGTGAACGCTGCTCAGATCGGATCTTACGTACACATCGGGAAGAACTGTGTCATCGTGAGTTACACAGAGTCACACACACACACACACACACGTTATACACACACACACACACAGTTACACACACACACACAGAGTCACACACACACACACAGAGTCACACACACACACAGAGTCACACACACACACACACAGAGTTACACACACACACACACACTCACAGACACACACACTGGCCGCGGGAACATTCAGGTCCTAAATCTGGGCCATGTGATGCTTGGAAAGGCAACATTTCACTGGCCAGACGGGCTAGCCGGGTCCATGTTCTACTAGCCTGGTCTGAACAGTGCTAGCCGGGTCCATGTTCTACTAGCCTGGTCTGAACAGTGCTAGCCGGGTCCATGTTCTACTAGCCTGGTCTGAACAGTGCTAGCCTTTGGCTAGCGGGCTAGTTGGGTCCATGTTCTACTAGCCTGGTCTGAACAGTGCTAGCCGGGTCCATGTTCTACTAGCCTGGTCTGAACAGTGCTAGCCTCTGGCTAGCGGGCTAGTTGGGTCCATGTTCTACTAGTCTGGTCTGAACAGTGCTAGCCTCTGGCTAGCGGGCTAGTTGGGTCCATGTTCTACTAGCCTGGTCTGAACAGTGCTAGCCGGGTCCATGTTCTACTAGCCTGGTCTGAACAGTGCTAGCCTCTGGCTAGCGGGCTAGTTGGGTCCATGTTCTACTAGCCTGGTCTGAACAGTGCTAGCCTCTGGCTAGCGGGCTTTGGGTCCATGTTCTACTAGCCTGGTCTGAACAGTGCTAGCCTCTGGCTAGCGGGCTAGTTGGGTCCATGTTCTACTAGCCTGGTCTGAACAGTGCTAGTCACTGGCTAGCTTCATTAGATTCCCTGTTACAGGGTAATACGTGATTGTATTCATTACAGGGTAGTCACTCCTACACTGACTGGGGCCGGGAGTCACTCCTACACTGACTGAGCCGGGAGTCACTCCCACACTGACTGGGGCCTGGAGTCACTCCCACACTGACTGGGGCCTGGAGTCACTCCCACACTGACTGGGGCCTGGAGTCACTCCCACACTGACTGGGGCCTGGAGTTACTCCCACACTGACTGGGCCCGGGAGTCACTCCTACACTGACTGGGCCCGGGAGTCACTCCTACACTGACTGGGGCCGGGAGTCACTCCTACACTGACTGGGCCCGGGAGTCACTCCCACACTGACTGGGCCCGGGAGTCACTCCCACACTGACTGGGCCGGGAGTCACTTCCACACTGACTGGGCCGGGAGTCACTTCCACACTGACTGGGCCGGGAGTCACTTCCACACTGACTGGGGCCGGGAGTCACTCCCACACTGACTGGGGCCTGGAGTTACTCCCACACTGACTGGGCCCGGGAGTCACTCCCACACTGACTGGGCCTGGAGTCACTCCCACACTGACTGGGGCCGGGAGTCACTCCTACACTGACTGGGGCCTGGAGTCACTCCTACACTGACTGGGGCCTGGAGTCACTCCCACACTGACTGGGGCCTGGAGTCACTCCCACACTGACTGGGGCCGGGAGTCACTCCCACACTGACTGGGGCCGGGAGTCACTCCCACACTGACTGGGCCCGGGAGTCACTCCTACACTGACTGGGGCCTGGAGTCACTCCCACACTGACTGGGGCCGGGAGTCACTCCCACACTGACTGGGGCCGGGAGTCACTCCCACACTGACTGGGGCCTGGAGTCACTCCCACACTGACTGGGCTGGGAGTCACTCCCACACTGACTGGGGCCTGGAGTCACTCCTACACTGACTGGGCCCGGGAGTCACTCCCACACTGACTGGGGCCGGGAGTCACTCCTACACTGACTGGGGCCGGGAGTCACTCCCACACTGACTGGGGCCGGGAGTCACTCCTACACTGACTGGGGCCTGGAGTCACTCCCACACTGACTGGGCCGGGAGTCACTCCTACACTGACTGGGGCCTGGAGTCACTCCTACACTGACTGGGCCCGGGAGTCACTCCTACACTGACTGGGGCCGGGAGTCACTCCTACACTGACTGGGCCCGGGAGTCACTCCTACACTGACTGGGCCCGGGAGTCACTCCTACACTGACTGGGGCCGGGAGTCACTCCTACACTGACTGGGCCCGGGAGTCACTCCCACACTGACTGGGGCCTGGAGTCACTGTGTCTGGTTGTTAATGCTGTGTGTGTGTGTGTGTGTGTGTGTTCCAGGGCCGGCGGTGTGTGTTGAAGGATTGCTGTAAGATCCTAGACAACACAGTTCTTCCTCCTGAGACCGTGGTTCCTCCCTTCACCGTGTTCTCAGGATGCCCAGGTCAGAACACACCTCCTCCTCTTCCTCCTCCCTCCTCTACCTCCCCCCTCTCTCCCCCCCTCCACCTCCTCTTCCTCTACCTCCTCTACCTCTACCTCCCCCTCTACTTCCTCCTCTACCTCCCCCCTCTCCCCCCCTCCTCCTCCACCTCCCCCTCTCTCCCCCTCCTCCTCCTCCTCTACCTCCCCCCTCCCCCAATCTCGTAAAAATACCTCCTCCTCGATGACATCCCCGTTTTGGCATGTAGACCCTGGTATGGTGCTGGAGATGCTGAATACGCCTGAAAATGGATGGAATTGCTTTCAACTCTTTCTAACTGGTGTCTCTCTCCCCCTCTCTCTCCCCCTCCTCTTCCTCCTCTCTCTCTCCCCCTCTCTCTCTCCCCCTCTTCCTCCTCTCTCTCTCCTCCTCTCTCCCCTCTCTCTCCCCTCTCTCCCCCTCTCTCTCCCCTCCTCTTCCTCCTCTCTCTCTCCCCTCTCTCTCTCCCCCTCTTCCTCCTCTCTCTCTCCTCCTCTCTCCCCTCTCCCCTCTCTCTCCCCTCTCTCCCCCTCTCTCTCCCCCTCCTCTTCTCCTCTCTCTCTCCCCTCTCTCTCTCCGCCCTCCTCTTCCTCCTCTCTCTCTCCCCCTCTCCCCCTCTCTCTCTCTCTCCCCTCCCTCTTTCTCCCCCCTCTCTCCCCCCTCTCTTTCTCCCCCTCTCTCCCCCCTCTCTCTCCCTCCCCCTCTCCCCTCTCTCTCTCTCAGGTCTGTTTTCAGGAGAGCTCCCAGAATGTACCCAGGACCTGATGATTGACGTGACCAAGAGTTACTACCAGAAATTCCTCTCCCTCAGCCAGATATAAATCCCTGCATTAACCTACTTTACCCTGCTCTACACTACCCAGATATTACCCCCTACTCTAGCCTACCCAGATATACCCCTACCCTACTCTAGCCTATCCAGATATACCCCCTACCCTACTCTACCCTAGTCTACCCTATCCAGATATACCCCCCTACCCTACTCTACCCTAGTCTACCCTATCCAGATATACCCCCCTACCAGACTCGAGCCTCCACTTCCCAGACCAGGGCTGTGTCTCAACATTGTAGACCTTAACCTACCCTCATGAAAAACCACATTTAGCCTGATTCAGATTTGGTTTGAACAGAAAGCAGCCTGATGGAAGTGAGAGGTCTGTCTGTCTGTCTGTCTGTCTGTCTGTCTGTCTGTCTGTCTGTCTGTCTGTGTTGTTGTCGTGCTGTTGGGCCTCTTCATTCATTATCGACTGAGGCCCTTCGGGCGGCGAGATTCAATATGATTGCGGCGTTTTGTCAACAATGCACCTTGTTTTAAAAGGTTGTTGCTTCTTCCGTTGTTTGACGGAAAGACCACATTTTAAAGGTGCACCCTTGACGACCATGCACCCTTGACGCCATCACCCTTGCGACCTGCACTCTGCGACCATGCAATCGGATTGACCCCCCGCCAGCCCCCCAGCCCCCCCCACAGCCCCTGCATTTGTTATAGTTGATACTAATAAACATGTTTTAAACCAGTGTGTTTGTCTGTTACATCACATCAGTAACTGGTGGGGGGGCTACAGTCCTTTGAATTCATCTGTATTATAATCTCTGGCTTTGAATCGTTTCAATTCCCCGTTTAGTTCGTCTGATTAGAACCAAAAAGGGGAGGTGTATTCATTCGTTTGGACTCCGTTAAAAACAAAAAAAACGTTTTGCATCAACAACAACAACAACAACAAACAGTTTTAGTTCGTTTTAGTTTTATGCTTTTCCACGCGATGCCATTCCAATCTGAATAGTCTGTGAAATGGTTAGGGGAGGCAGGTAGCCTAGTGGTTAGAGGAGGCGGCAGGTAGCCTAGTGGTTGGAGGGCGGCAGGTAGCCTAGTGGTTAGAGTGGAGGGACGGCAGGTAGCCTAGTGGTTAGAGTGGAGGGGAGGCAGGTAGCCTAGTGGTTAGAGTGGAGGGCGGCAGGTAGCCTAGTGGTTAGAGTGGAGGGACGGCAGGTAGCCTAGTGGTTGGAGTGGGGCGAGGCAGGTAACCTAGTGGTTAGAGTGGAGGGACGGCAGGTAGCCTAGTGGTTAGAGTGGAGGGGCGGCAGGTAGCCTAGTGGTTAGAGTGGAGGCGGCAGGTAGTCTAGTGGTTAGAGTGGAGGGGCGGCAGGTAGCCTAGTGGTTAGAGTGGAGGGACGGCAGGTAGCCTAGTGGTTAGAGTGGAGGGCGGCAGGTAGCCTAGTGGTTAGAGTGGAGGGACGGCAGGTAGTCTAGTGGTTAGAGTGGAGGGACGGCAGGTAGCCTAGTGGTTAGAGTGGAGGGACGGCAGGTAGCCTAGTGGTTAGAGTGGAGGGACGGCAGGCAGCCTAGTGGTTAGAGTGGAGGGACGGCAGGTAGCCTAGTGGTTAGAGTGGAGGGACGGCAGGTAGCCTAGTGGTTAGAGTGGAGGGCGGCAGGTAGCCTAGTGGTTAGAGTGGAGGGACGGCAGGTAGCCTAGTGGTTAGAGGTGGAGGGACGGCAGGTAGCCTAGTGGTTAGAGTGGAGAGCGGCAGGTAGCCTAGTGGTTAGGTGGAGGGGCGGCAGGTAGCCTAGTGGTTAGAGTGGAGGGGGGGCAGGTAGCCTAGTGGTTAGAGTGGAGGGGCGGCAGGTAGCCTAGTGGTTAGAGTGGAGGGACGGCAGGCAGCCTAGTGGTTAGAGTGGAGGGGCGGCAGGTAGCCTAGTGGTTAGAGTGGAGGGGCGGCAGGTAGTCTAGTGGTTAGAGTGGAGGGACGGCAGGTAGCCTAGTGGTTAGAGGGAGGGCGGCAGGTAGCCTAGTGGTTAGGAGTGGAGGGACGGCAGGTAGCCTAGTGGTTAGAGTGGAGGGACGGCAGGTAGCCTAGTGGTTAGAGTGGAGGGACGGCAGGTAGCCTAGTGGTTAGAGTGGAGGGGCGGCAGGTAGCCTAGTGGTTAGAGGGAGGGACGGCAGGTAGCCTAGTGGTTAGAGTGGAGGGACGGCAGGTAGCCTAGTGGTTAGAGTGGAGGCGGCAGGCAGCCTAGTGGTTAGAGTGGAGGGACGGCAGGTAGCCTAGTGGTTAGGAGTGGAGGGGGAGGCAGGTAGCCTAGTGGTTAGAGTGGAGGGCGGCAGGTAGCCTAGTGGTTAGAGTGGAGGGGAGGCAGGTAGCCTAGTGGTTAGAGTGGAGGGGAGGCAGGTAGCCTAGTGGTTAGAGTGGAGGGGCGGCAGGGTAGCCTAGTGGTTAGAGTGGAGGGGCGGCAGGTAGTCTAGTGGTTGGGGGGGGGCAGGTAGCCTAGTGGTTAGAGGGGGAGGCAGGTAGCCTAGTGGTTGGAGTGGAGGGCGGCAGGTAGCCTAGTGGTTAGAGTGGAGGGGCGGCAGGTAGCCTAGTGGTTAGAGAGGACGGCAGGTAGCCTAGTGGTTAGAGTGGAGGGGGCGCATGTAGCCTAGTGGTTAGGTGGAGGGGGCATGTAGCCTAGTGGTTAGAGTGGAGGGGAGGCAGGTAGCCTAGTGGTTAGAGTGGAGGGGCAGGTAGCCTAGTGGTTAGAATGGAGGGCGGCAGGTAGCCTAGTGGTTAGAGTGGAGGGGCGGCAGATGGCCTAGTGGTTAGAGTGGAGGGGCTAGGTAGCCTAGTGGTTAGAGTGGAGGGCTGCAGGTAGCCTAGTGGTTAGAGTGGAGGGAGGCAGGTAGCCTAGTGGTTAGAGTGGGGGAGCAGGTAGCCTAGTGGTTAGAGTGTAGGGCGGCAGGCAGCCTCGTGGTTAGAGGTAGGGAGGCAGGTAGCCTAGTGGTTAGAGGACTGCAGGTGCTGTGGTTAGGGGCGGCAGGTGGCCTAGTGGTTGGGGAGTGGAGGGGCAGGTAGCCTAGTGGTTAGAGGGAGGGGGAGGCAGGTAGCCTAGTGGTTAGAGGGAGGGGCGGCAGGTAGCCTAGTGGTTAGAGTGGAGGGGCGGCAGTAGCCTAGTGGTTAGAGGAGGGAGGCAGATAGCCTAGTGGTTAGAGTGAGGGGGGCAGGTAGCCTAGTGGATTTAGAGTGGAGGCGGCAGGTAGCCTAGTGGTTAGAGTGGAGGGGCGGCAGGTAGCCTAGTGGTTAGAGTGGAGGGACGGCAGTAGCCTAGTGGTTAGAGTGGAGGGCGGCAGGTAGCCTGTGGTTAGAGGGCGGCGGCAGGTAGCCTAGTGGTTAGAGTGGAGGGGCGGCAGGTAGCCTAGTGGTTAGAGGGGAGGCAGGTAGCCTAGTGGTTGGAGAGTGGAGGGGCGGCAGGTAGCCTAGTGGTTAGAGTGGAGGGACGGCAGGTAGCTAGTGGTTAGAGTGTAGGGGCGGCAGGTAGCCTAGTGGTTGAGTGGAGGGGCGGCAGGTAGCCTAGTGGTTAGAGTGGGGGGGCAGGCAGCCTAGTGATTAGGTGGGGACGGCAGGTACCTAGTGGTTAGAGTGGAGGGGCGGCAGGTAGCCTAGTGGTTAGAGGAGGGACGGCAGGTAGCCTAGTGGTTGAGAGTGGAGGGCGAGGTAGCCTAGTGGTTAGAGTGGAGGGGACGTGGCAGGTAGCCCTAGTGGTTAGAGTGGACCGGCAGGTAGCCTATGTGGTTAGAGTGGAGGGACTAGGCAGGTAGCCTAGTGAGTTAGAGGGTGACGGCAGGTAGCCTCAGTGGTTTAGAGTGGAGGCGGCAGGTAGCCTAGTGGTTGGGGAGTGGAGGGATGGCAGGGTAGCCCTAGTGGTTAGAGTGGAGGACGGCAGGTAGCCTAGTGGTTAGAGTGGAGGGGCGGCAGGTAGCCTAGTGGTTAGAGTGGAGGGCCGGCAGGTAGCCTAGTGGTTAGAGTGGAGGGACGGCAGGTAGCCTAGTGGTTAGAGTGGAGGATGGCAGGTAGCCTAGTGGTTGGAGTGGAGGGACGGCGGGTAGCCTAGTGGTTAGTGGAGGGAGGCGGTGGTAGCCTAGTGGTTAGAGTGGAGGGGCGGCCTGTAGCCTAGTGGTTAGAGGGAGGGACGGGGCAGGTAGCCTAGTGGTTAGAGTGGAGGACGCAGGTAGCCCTAGTGGTTAGAGTCGGAGGGAGCAGGTAGCAGTGGTTAGAGTGGAGGGGGGCAGGTAGCCTAGTGGTTTAAAGTGGAGGGAAGGCAGGTAGCCTAGTGGTTAGAGTGGAGGGCGGCAGGTAGCCTAGTGGTTAGAGTGGAGGGACGGCAGGTAGCCTAGTGGTTAGAGTGGAGGACGGCAGGTAGCCTCAGAGTGGTTAGAGAGTGGAGGGCCGGCAGGTAGCCTAGTGGTTAGAGTGGAGGGATGCTGCAGGTAGCCTAGTGTGGGATTTAGAGTGGAGGGGGGCAGGTAACTAGTGGTTAGAGTGGAGGTAAGGCTTGGAAACGCCTAGTGGTTAGAGTGGAGGGAAGGCAGGTAGCCTAGTGGTTAGAGTGGAGGGATGGCAGGTAGCCTAGTGGTTAGAGTGGAGGAGGCGGCGGTGGTAGCCTAGTGGTTAGAGTGGAGGGATGGCAGGTGGTCCTAGGAAGTGGTTAGAGTGGAGGGGCGGTAGGTAGCCAAGTGGTTAGAGGGAGGGTGACAGGTAGCCAAGTGGTTAGAGGTGGAGGGACGGCAGGTAGCCTAGTGGTTAGAGTGGAGGGACGGCTTGGGTGGCCTAGTGGTTAGAGGAGGGAGGCAGGTGCTCTAGTGGTTAGAGTGGAGGCAGTTAGCCTAGTGGTTAGAGTGGAGGGGCGGCAGTTAGCCTAGTGGTTAGAGTGGAGGGCCGGCAGGTAGCCTAGTGGTTAGAGTGGAGGGCGCAGT